>NC_091996.1:94785576-94858316 GCF_044704955.1 Pristiophorus japonicus
CCACTACCCTCTCCCCCCCCACCCTACCCTCTCCCCCCCCCACCCTACCCTCTCCCCCCCCACCCTACCCTCTCCCCCCCACCCCTACCCTCTCCCCCCCCACCCTACCCTCTCCCCTTCCCCACCCTCTCCCCTTCCCCACCCTCTCCCCCCCACCCCACCCTCTCCCCTTCCCCCCCCCACCCTCTCCCCTTCCCCCCCCAGCCTCTCCCCTTCCCCCCCCCTCTCCCCTTCCCCCCCCACCCTCTCCCCTTCCCCCCCCCACCCTCTCCCCTTCCCCCCCCCCTCTCCCCTTCCCCCCCCACCCTCTCCCCTTCCCCCCCCACCCTCTCCCCTTCCCCCCCCACCCTCTCCCCTTCCCACCCCACCCTCTCCCCTTTCCCCTTCCCCACCCTCTCCCCTTTCCCCTTCCCCACCCTCTCCCCCACCCTACCCCCTCCCCCACCCTACCCTCTCCCCCCCCACCCTACCCCCTCCCCCACCCTACCCTCTCCCCCCCCACCCTACCCCCTCCCCTCCCCACCCTACCCCCTCCCCTCCCCCACCCTCTCCCCCCCCCCCTCCCCTCCCCCACCCTCTCCCCCCCCCACCCTCTCCCCTCCCCAACCCTCTCCCCTCCCCAACCCTCTCCCCTCCCCACCCTCTCCCCCTCTCCCCCTCTCCCCTCCTCACCCCTCCACAGAAAGAGTCACAGCCGCCACTTTTACAAGAATCTTGGCTTTTGTTGTGTCTGTCCGCGGAGGATTGAATCCGAGAAAATGGCAGAAAGGAATCTGTTTATTCCTTCCCCTCTCTTTATTGAAACCCGGCCAAAGAAGCCTTGCAGCTGGGCTCTGCTTCTGCTGGCCGGTTTGGCTGACACAATCCGGTCCCGGTCGCCTGAGAATCCAGGGGCCAACCTTTCGCCGAGCCCACTGCCCCGGGACGGTTCAGCCCGCCGTCCATTGTTACTCAGTCTAATGCTATTGTTGGGGGTGGGTGAGAATCATTCATTCCCTTCTCTTCCCACCCAGGGCTCAACACTAGGTGAACACACAGAATTCGCAAAGAGCTTGGAAGTAAGGGTAATCGGTCTACGCGGTCACATGCTGCTATCTATTTAGATCGAGTTTAAACCCATAATTTCAACGACATGATCTGTTTCCTTGCTTGAGTGTGTTGGAAAGCATCGTTTGAGCTTTGCTTTTTTTCAGACCTACTCCATCACGCTATAATTAGTCGGGCCCACGTACTCTTTTTTTTTCTCTAACGGAAATAATTCGTGTTTTGAGTCGCAACAGTCGAGATTTTGGGTTTCGGCCCAAACCACAAAGGCAGCACTTGTGTTTTTTCCATTTTTTGGGGAGAGAGAGAATCACCTGATTGATGCTAGTCTTGGGCACTCCCACAATCGGGAGGTGGCCGAATAGGACACCCTCTCTGCTGTTCCGCACGGGATGTTGAAATTGCTGCTTACAAGCGAATGATTTTGAGCAAAAAACAGTATTGTAGCATAAACATGCTGTACAAGGAGCATCACAAAAGTACACCTAACGTGCACACTGTCACTGTGATCCAACATGGCAGTCTGGCGTTTGTGAATTAAGGCAAATATGTTTACAGATTGTCTTAAAACAAAAGCTGGACCTCCTGGCCTGGTTTCACGGAGGGGGTGGGGGTTGTAGCCCTTAGTGCTCCTCTAGGATGTCCCCACAACCGAACATTTTCAATCATTTTCTCGCATTCTTCCCTCCCACGCTGTTCCTCGTCTGCTCAAAACCTGTTTCGAATCGGTAAATTTGAGATTACCTGGGGAGACTACAGAACTTGCGTTTAACTAGCGCCCTTCACGTTCTCTATGTCCCAAAGCACGAGACTGAACTATCCCTACACGGGAATATTGCTGGAAACTGTCCTGCAGGTTTATGAGAATGAAGAATGACATTCAGCCCACTGAGCTGATTCTGTTTGTGCGTTGGTGATGCAGGTAGCCTTAACTCCCTCGCCCATAAATTGTCACCCAACCCCTTGCTAACCATCTTGTCTTGCAATTGAGGTTTTTATTTATGCAGTGGATTTCTGTGCATGAGGCGAGGGAAGTTAATGACAGCGAGAGCACTGTTTCTTCACTTTTAGCGGCCATCGTTACTAAGCTCTCCTAGGGCGTGTGGGGCACTGGCCGGATGCAGAGTAAAGCCCGTAGGATGTACCAGTCGGCAAAAGAGCATTGTAGTCCGCCTGACTGTTTCCATCTCCCCTTTTACACTGTCGCAGCAAGAACTCTCGGGTCAGGTACAGCACACGCTGAGTGCAGAGTAAAGCTCCCTTTGCTGTGCCAAAGCTCGGCGTTAATCCCGATCTGAGTAGAGCAGCCCTTAGTGTCCCACACCAGCCATTCTTGCGGGATCCTGAGATCGACGGGGGATGAATCATTGGTGATTCTGTGCTGTTGTCCGAGACCCACAAAGCACCTGGTTGGGGATTGGCTAAAGCTCTTTTCACTTGGGGCCCATATAGTTGAGAGACAGGCGAGCTTCATTCCATTAGTCTGGACTGGGACCGAGCTCAACTCCCGAAGGTGAAAGTTCGGGGTTCTAATCAAGTGCGTGAGCCAACCTGCATTTACTACAGCTGTCCACTTCCCCTTTGATGAAGACCGATCTCATGTCCCCCAGTGCTGGTTGGGAAAGTAATCAGAGGTTCCCTCCCCCCCCGCCCCCCGTGCTGTTTAGCAAGAGTGCAGCCTCAACTCGGGCGTTTAGCAAAGTAGTTTTGGAAATGTGTGATGTAGATCAGTGAATACCCTGTGCACGTGAGGAGTGCCAAATAACCCGAGAGGGGGGCACGCTGCCTCCTTTACAAGCCGTGCTCAAAGCTTGAAACAACGCTAAGGATTTGGAGGAAGAGGCTGCTTCAGTAGATTTGATCCCGTTCCGTCATTCCAGAATCCGATCCCAATCCGTCTGTTCCTCCAGTGTCCTGGCCTCACCCACCTTTCTTCCTGTTAACTGTTCCAGCTTTGTGTAATTAAATATTTCCTGGCATATTGTCCTATATTTTCACTTTATTTTACTGCCTTTTATTCAAAACGGTTGTCTCGGGTTAGCATTTCACTATTCCTTCAAGTATTCGATTCCTTACACGCTCTCCTTTTGAAATGTCTGTTTGAGGTTGAAGAGATCTGGCTTATCCTGCCCTGTAGCTCTCCCTCTAACACCAGAGAGCAGCCTTGATGCTCCTGCGTGCTGCCTTTAGGCCTGGATGTATCCTCCTTGCATCAAGGTGACCAGCACGGTGCATAAAGAAACACCGAGCTTGCATTTCTGTAATGCTTTTTGCTACCTCGGGACGTCCCAAAGTGCTTTACAGCCAATGAAGTACTTTTTGAAGTGTTGTCAATGTTGTAAGGCAGGAAACGCGGTAATTTCCGCACAGCAAGCTCCCGCAAACACCAATGTGATACTGACCAGATCATCTGCTTTTGTGATGTTGGTTGAGGGACGCCCCTGTTCTTCGAGCGATCCATGGGATCTTTTACGTCTATCTGGGCCCTTGGTTTAACGTCTCATCCGAAAGACGGCACTCCCTCAGCACTGCACTGGGAGTGTCAGCTGAGATTGCATTCAGGAGTGGGGCTTGAACACACAATCTTCTGACTCCGAGGTGAGAGTGCGACCCACTGGGATCGAATAATCGCAACTGAACCTGTTTTTTTTTGGTTCTGTGTGGCTTAGAACCTCTGCAGATAGTCTATTTCTCCCCTGAGCTATTGGTTGGTCAGTAACCAGCATACACCTGACCTGTCTCGGGTGGGGAAGTTCTTGCCTGTGACTCAGCCTCTGCGGAATGCTTGCTGGACAGACTGCGTCTGAGCCTGATTTACACTGGGTTGGTTTCTGTGTCGCCGAGCCGGGGTTGCTGACTGGCCGAGCTGTTCGGAGATACGCGCAACTGGCCTAAAGCTCAGTTGTTGGCATTTAAGTGTTTCTAATACCACTTAAATGCCCTGAATTAACTTGTACTGGTATAAACTCCAGGGACCTGAGCACAAAAAAATCTAGGTTGACACTCCAGTGCTGAGGGGCAGTACTGAGGGAGCGCAGCACTGTCGGAGGGGCAGTACTGAGGGAGCGCCGCACTGTCGGAGGGGCAGTACTGAGGGAGAGCCGCACTGTCGGAGGGGCAGTGCTGAGGGAGCGCCGTATTGTCGAAGGGGCAGTACTGAGGGAGCACCGCACTGTCGGAGGGGCAGTACTGAGGGAGCGCTGCACTGTCGGAGGGGCAGTGCTGAGGGAGCGTCGTATTGTCGAAGGGGCAGTACTAAGGGAGCGCCGCACTGTCGGAAGTGCCGTCTTTCAGACGAAGCGTTAAACCGAGGTACCATCTGCTCTCAGGTGGACGTAAAAGATCCCACAGCACTGTTTCGAAGAAGACCAGGGGAGTTATCCCCGGTGTCCTGGCCAATATTTATCCCTCAATCAACATAACAAAAAAACAGATTATCTTGGTTATTATCACATTGCTGTGTGTGGGAGCTTGCAGTGCGCAAGTTGGCTGCCGCGTTTCTTACATTACAAAAGTAACTGCACTCCAAAAGTACTTCATTGGTCGTGAAAGACGCTATATAAATGCAAGTCTTTTTCCTTTCCAGTATTCTGCTGCAACTAGAATCACATAGCACAGAAGGAGTACATTGGGCCCAGCTCTTTATTAGAGCTGTCCAATTAGTCCCACTCCCTTGCTCTTTCATAACTCGCTGCATTCATTTTTTTTGCCTCATCTCTCCTCTGCCATTTTAGCCAATTATCTTAAATCTGTGTTCTTGAGTGAGATATTATTAGTCTGCAACTGTTCAAAGTATCTCAGTTTCTGATTGTTGATGTAACCTCTACTTTCCCCACTTAACCCAAGAGTTTCCGTGTTGGGGTCAGAGACGCGCTTCCTTGTACCACAGCTGATACTTTCATCTTCACACCCACGCACAGCTATATGTAGATATGAAATGATTGTTTCTCGCTCAGGCTTTCGGTGTTTCTGTTGTTTTTTAGTACAGTATTGAAATTCAAACCGGTACATTGTTACTCCTGATTGGACAAACCGACAACTGTGTTTGGGCCAGGGATCTGTGGGCGAGAAAGAAAAGGATATGGTGATGTGTCAGACCTGTACCCACCAGTACTGTCATCATCATCGGCAGTCCCTCGGAATCGAGGAAGACTTGCTTCCACTCTACAAGTGAGTCCTTAGGTGACTGAACAGTCCAATACAAGAACCACAGTCCCTGTCACAGTGGGATAGACAGTCGTTGAGGGAAGGGGTGGGTGGGACTGGTTTGCCGCACGCTCTTTCCGCTGCCTGCGCTTGGTTTCTGCATGTGCTCAGCGCCCTCCCGGATGGACTTCCTCCACTTAGGGCGGTCTTTGGCCAGGGACTCCCAGGTGTCGGTGGGGATGTTGCATTTTTATCAAGGAGGCTTTGAGGGTGTCCTTGAAACGTTTCCTCTGCCCACCTTTGGCTCGTTTGCCGTGAAGGAGTTACGAGTAGAGCGCTTGCTTTGGGAGTCTTGTGTCAGGCATGCGAACTATGTGACCTGCTCGGCGGAGCTGATCGAGTGTGGTCAGTGCTTCAATGCTGGGATGTTGGCCTGGTCGAGGACGCTGATGTTGGTGCGTCTGTCCTCCCAGGGGATTTGCAGGATCTTGCAGAGACATCGTCGGTATTTCTCCAGCGATTTGAGGCGTTTACTGTATGTGGTCCATGCCTCTGAACCATACAGGAGGGCGGGTGTTACTACAGTCCTGTAGATCATGAGCTTGGTGGCAGATTTGAGGGTCTGATCTTCGAACACTCTTTTCCTCAGGTGGCCGAAGGCTGCACTGGCGCACTGGAGGCGGTGTTGAATCTTGTTGTCAATGTCTGCCCTTGTTGGTAAGAGGCTCCCGAAGTATGGGAAATGGTCCATGTTGTCCAGGGCCGTGCCGTGGATCTTGATGACTGGGGGGCAGTGCTGTGGGGACAGGTTGGTGGAGGATCTTCGTCTTATGAATGTTTAATGTAAGGCCCATGCTTTCGTACGTCTCAGTGAAGATGTTGATTATGACTTGAAGTTCAGCCTCTGAATGTGCGCAGACGCAGGCGTTGTCCGCGTACTGTAGCTCGACGACAGAGGTTGGAATGGTCTTGGATCTGGCCTGGAGACGACGCAGGTTGAACAGGTTCCCACTGGTTCTGTAGTTTAGTTCCACTCCAGCAGGGGGCTTGTTGAGTGTGAGGTGGAGCATGACAGCGAGGAAGATTGAGAAGAGGGTTGGGGCGATGACGCAGGCGTTGGTAAGGATCACAGCCTGGCTGTCATCAAGGAGCATGCGGAGGATGGTGACGAACCTTTGGGGGCAGCCGAAAGGGAGGAGGACGTTCCATAGACCCTCACGGTTGACCCAAAGGCCTTTGTAAGGTCAAAGAAGGCCATGTACAAGGGTTGGTGCTGTTCCCTGCATTTTTCTTGCAGGTATCACGCTGTAAAAATTACGTCCATTGTACCCCTTGGGGGACGAAATCCGTACTGTGACTCCGGGAGGAGCTCCTCAGCCACAGGGAGAAGACGATTGAGGAGGATTCTAGCGATGACTTTCCCAGTGGCTGATAACAGGATATTCCTCTTAGTTGCCGCAGTCGGACTTGTCCCCTTTTTTAAAGATGGTCACGATTACTGCACCTCTGAGATCTCCCGGCATGCTGTCCTCCTTCCAGATGAGAAAGATGAGGTCATGCATTCGTGCCAATAGTGCCTCTCCGCCATACTTTAGTGCCTCAGCGGGGATTCCATCCGCTCCCGTAGCCTTGTTGTTCTTAAGCTGACTTATGGCTTTTTCTACCTCATGCAGGGCTGGGGTTTTGCTGGGTATCAAGCGTAGCATGCTGCGAGATGGAGTCGAGAACACTCGAGTCAAAGGCAGAGTCTCGGTTGAGGAGATCTTCGAAGTGCTTCTTCCAGCGGGTCCTTGATGAGTGTTTCCCCGTTCTTGGCCAGTAGCGGGGTGGGGCCTTGGGAGTTTGGACCATAGGTGGCCTTGACTGCGGTGAAGAATCCTTGCATATCATGGCTGTCGGACAGCTGCTGTATCTCCTGTGCTTTCTCCACCCACCATCTGTTTTTTAGGTCGGGAGTTTTTTGTTGGACCTCAGCCTTAAGCCGTCTGTAATGTTGTCTTGCTACTCCCGAGATGGGTTGTTTTGGGCTCAGAAATGCTCTGCACTTGCGATTTATTAGCTCTTGGATCTCCTGGTCATTCTCATCAAACCAGTCCTGGTGTTTCCTGGTTGAGTGACCGAGCATCTCTTTGCAGGCACTGGTTATGGAGACCTGGAGGGAAGCCCATGCACTGCGGGCATTCTGCGTCTCGGGGTCATCAAGGCACGCCAGGTTAGCTGTGAGGCGCTGACTGTATAGGGCTCTCTTAGCTGGGTTTTTGAGTGCCCCGGCAATGACTTTTTTGCCGTACTGCTTCTGCTGCTGTTGCCGCTTTGGGGCTATGTTGATGTCGATAATGGATCAGATTAGGCGGTGGTCCGTCCAGCAGTCGTCAGCTCCTGTCATGGCGCGGGTGATGCGCACATCCTTCCGAACCCTGGCTCGGACGATAACATAGTCCTGCAGGTGCCAGTTTTTGGAGTGAGGGTGTTGCCACGATGCCTCGTACTTGTCCCTCTTGACGGAACAAGGTGTTGACGATGACAAGGTCGTGTTTTAGACATTTTGTCAGGAGCAGGTACCACTGGAATTGGTTTTCCCTACCCTCTCTCTGCCGATCATGCCTCCCCAGAGGGCTGTGAGGGCACTGTACCCCAGTGTTACTGTCAGACCTGTACCCGCCGTCACCGTATCCCAGTGTTATACAGTGACAGACCTGTACCCACCAGTATTGTACCCCAGTGTTATACAGTGACAGACCTGTACCCACTAGTACTGTACCCCAGTGTTATACAGTGACAACCTGTACCCACCAGTACTGTACCCCAGTGTTATACAGTGACAGACCTGTACCTACCTGTACTGTACCTCAGTGTTATACAGTACCAGACCTGTACCCACCAGTACTGTACCCCAGTGTTATACATTGACAGACCTGTACTGTACCTCAGTGTTATACAGTACCAGACCTGTACCCACCAGTACTGTACCCCATGTTATACAGTGACAGACCTGTACCCACCAGTACTGCACCCCAGTGTTATACAGTGACAGACCTGTACCCACCAATACTGTACCCCATGTTATACAGTGACAGACCTGTACCCACCAGTACTGTACCCCATGTTATACAGTGACAGACCTGTACCCACCAGTACTGCACCCCAGTGTTATACAGTGACAGACCTGTACCCACCAGTACTGTACCCCATGTTATACAGTGACAGACCTGTACCCACCAGTACTGTATCCCATGTTATACAGTGACAGACCTGTACCCACCAGTACTGTATCCCATGTTATACAGTGACAGACCTGTACCCACCAGTACTGTACCCCATGTTATACAGTGACAGACCTGTACCCACCAGTACTGTATCCCATGTTATACAGTGACAGACCTGTACCCACCTGTACTGGAGCTACCAGTGCGCTAAGCTAGTATTCCACAGCTGAAAATGTTCTCTCTAGGCACAGGCCAAGTTTGGAAGGACGGCATCAATACTTTTACCAAGTTCCATCGCAGTTCAGGTAGACGTGGTGTGAAACTTTCACACACGCATCTTTGTAATTCACTGAAATGAGAGGAAAAATACCTGTTGTGTGACTGTGTGAAAGTTTCAGGCTCTCACCATCACGCCGCATTAAACCAGTGACTACACTCCATGCGACACTGATGGGATTAGCGGTGGGGGTAGGATTGTGACTATTTTCTCGTTTCTGGGTCAGTCTTTCACATTCCCTTTGGCTCACTGATTAGCCGGGCTGATTGAAATCTGAATATCGTGCAGCTCGTTAGTCCGAGTATTGTGCTGTTCTTTCTGAATAGACCTCCATCAGAGCCCATGGCTGATTGAAAAGGAGAGCGGGAGCTGGGATTTCTCTTCTGCCTCTGTTAATTAAACGCTAACTGTACACTCCAATTAATGGTCCCTGGCCACCTTGCACATTCTGCCCTATCAGTGCTGAAAAGAAATGGCTTTGAATGTCCCCACTTTGTATTCTAAGCTGCTGAATAAGCTGTCTGCGGATGTGTGTAGCAAGTGTCTGAACAGATGAGCCCCCGGGGGTGAGCACGTTCACAGCCGCAGGCACTTGCTTAACCCTTTCTCCATTGTGGCTTTGTGCTCTGTTAGTTAGGTTCGGCGGTTTGTCCGACCCTTTATTCTTCAAAGCACTGAGGCTGAGCGATGTCAGTGCTGTCTGAGTCCACTCTATCGCCTCGCTCCAGCAACAACGGTCTTGTTCTGCACCCTTTCCCTCATCCTTTCTTGACAGTGCTGGAGTGTGGCCCACAGACACCGATGACTCTCTGCTCCCTCGGACAAACCGTTCTGCACTATCAGAGCCCCGAGGGTGTGTGCTGGCAGGCTCTTTGACCAAGGGAGTCTTGATTGAGGCATATCAAATTATGAGGGGCCGATAGCGGTTAGGAAGGATCTATTTCCCTTATCAGTGAGGTCAATAACCAGGGGGCATAGATTTAAAGTAATTGGTAGAAGGTTTAGAGAGGAGTTGAGAACTTTTTTCATTCTGAGAATGGTGGGGGTCTGGAACTCGCTGCCTGAAAGGGTGGTAGAGGCAGAAACCCTCACCACATTTAAAACGTACTTGAATAGGCACTTGAAGTGCTGTAACCTGCAGGACTACAGACCGAGAGCTGGAAAGTGGGGTTCTGGGTGGCTCTTTGTTGGCCGGTGCGGATATGATGGGCCGAATGGCTTCCTTCCGTGCCATGAATTTCCCTGATTCTATACAGTCCACACCGAACACCCAGGATTTTAATTTCCAGCAGCAGTTTACTGGTTGGTGACCAAGGTCCAGCTCGGTGATTGGAGCGTGGGCAGGTACAACAGGAGCGGCGAGGTCAGGGCGAAGGAGCGGTGAGAGATGGTAGAGGGATGTGATCGGGGCCCAGGAGGGGTGCGAGTTCGGGGTCCAGAAGAGGCGAGGGCCCAGGGGCAGCACGGACCAGCCCATGTTGCGATATTTATGCGCACTCCGTCCGTGCAGCAGAGCTGGTCTCCAATCGTCCTGGTTAATCCTTGCCACTGGACCAAGACCTAGCTTTGTCAAGCCCGTGTGGTGGCTGGTGTGCAACGGCCACCCCACGTTAAAAAAAATCCACGCACAGGCATCTTCCACCCTTCAACATGTAGTTCGGGATCCGGAATATTAGGTCCTTCATTGAAACACCTGTGAACTTATCCCTTTTCGGCATGGAAGCAAGTCATCCTCGCTTCGAGGGATTGCCTATAATGATGACTGGTTGGTGATCAGGAGCAGGAACCCTGGCTGACTGTTCTCCTCCTTGGGCCTGGGGCACTGAGGCTAATTGTAGCCCTCACTTCTGACTCTTGCTTGAGATCAACTGAGTCAGTACAGAGCAGGGATTGTACCTTCTGACTGCTACAGTTTATCGGGTGGTGGAGGGGAAGAATCCTACCGATAGCTTTATCTGTAGAAAGTCAAACCCCACCCCCACTCTGGGGTGTATCCGCAGTGGGAGGTTTAACGAGGACAATTTGCATTTACATCGTGCCTTTTACTGTAAGGCACTTCACAGATAGGCATAAGGAAAAAAATAGAAAAGCAGAACATTTTTTAACTGGTGCGAGATTAGGAAGTGTTAGTGTTCAGAGGAACCTGGGTGTCTTTGAACATGAGTCACTGCAAGTTAACATGCAGGTACAGCAAGCAATTAAGAGAGCAAATGGTATGTTGGCCTTATTACAAGAGGATTTGAGCACGAATAAATACGTCTTACGGCAATTATACAGGGCCCTGGTGAGACCACACCTGGAGTACAATTTTGGTCTCCTTACCGAAGGAAGGATATACTTGCCATTGAGGGAGTACAACGAAGGTTCACCAGACTGATTCCTGGGATGGGGGATTGCCCTATGAGGAGAGATTGAGCAGACTAGGCCCATATTCTCTAGAGTTTAGAAGATTGAGAGGTGAATTTATTGAAACATATCAAATTCTTACAGGGATTGACAGGGTAGATGCAGGGAGGATGTTTGCCCCCGGGCTGAGGAGTCTAGAACCAGGGGTCACAGTCTCAGGATAAGGGGTTGGCCATTTAGGGCTGAGATGAGGAGAAACCGGTTCACTCAGAGGGTGGTGAATCTTTGGATTCTCTACCCTAGAGGGCTGTGGAGGCTCAGTCTTTCATATTCAAGACTGAGAGCGATAGATTTTTGGATATTAAGGGAATCAAGGGATATGGGGATCGGGCGGGAAAGTGGAGTTGAGGTCGAAGATCAACCATGACTTTATTGAATGGTGGAGCAGGCTCGAGGGACCGAATGGCTGACTCCTGCTCCTAATTATGAAACGGACACTGAACTAGGAAGAAAGATTAGGAGTGGTGACCAAAGGCTTGGTTGAAGAGGTGGGTTTTGAGAAGTTTGGGTTTGAAGAGGGAAGGAGTTCGAGAGGAGGGCAGAGTTTTGGGAAAGCTGGCCACTGGGTGGGGTGAAGGACGGTTGGATGCACGGAAGGCTGCGGCCAGGTTCCAAAGGAGATAAGATGGAAGAGATTGGGCAGAGCTGGTCCCGGAGACGGGATTTAAAATTTAGCGCACTGGGGGTTGAAAGACAGTTTAGGTAGGCGAGGGCTTCGGTGATGAGCATGTGGGACATGATCTAGGAGGAAATAACATGCAACAGAGCTTCGGTCAAGTTGGGAGACCGACAGGGCAGCGAATAGTGATTCCCCAATTGAGCAACATCCCCGAATAGCCAAGTATTCTTGAATTTACTTCTGGTCCGTGGATTAAATGTGTGCGGTTGTTATCGGGCCACGTTACAGAGATTTGTGGGAATGACCTTGTGTCCTCGTAACCAGTGATGTGGCCTGTGGACGCGCCAAGACTTGGGCTGTCAGCTGTTGCCAAGTCCGGAACCAGAATGGGGGTAGGAGCCACAGCTGGAGTTCTGATGCTGTTCTTTGAAAGTTCACTGAAAGAGCTAAATGCCTCGGCATCGCAAGACATGAAAGTCAAAGCAATCGTGAGGCACATGGCCCCTTTTATATCGGTGGCTGCGGTGGTGTGTTTACGCTCTCAGTTCCCGAAGCTCGGCTCACGCACAGCTGGCTTTAAGTCAAATGTAAAACCGTCAGGCCCTGAAATTGCCAGCTTGGAAGGTCTATTTTTATCCAAACCCCTCTGCTTTGGGAATTGGCGGGGCCATCGCACCACAATGCTGCAATCAAAGGGGCCCCTGGACAGTTGACAAATAAAAAAGGGCATTCTAATTTAGTCTGCACGGTCAAATTCCCAGACAGCCCTGGCAAAAACTGGAATGTGAAGTCCCGAAACAGGCGGGTGGCAACCAATGTTCCCTGTAAGCTGCGCATAGTTCTGCACGGACTGTGTCTTTCAATGCGTGGTCCCTTTAAATGTCTGCACCTGCGTGGTATTTACGTTGTAAGAACCGGTGAGCGGCCCTTGAGATTGCTGTGCGTGCGCACACCTTAGCGGGAACATTGGTGCAGTGCCCAAACCTTCAGTGTTATCAAAGACAACAACTTGTATTTATATAGCGCCTTTAACGTAGTGAAACGTCCCACGGCGCTTCACAGGAGCATTATGCGATAAAAATTTGACACCGAGCCGTATAAGAGGTTTTGACGTATAAAATTCTGACTGGGTTGGATAAACTGGATGCGGGGAGGATGGTTCCCCTGGCTGGGAAGTCTAGAACAAAGGGTCACAGTCTCAGGATACGGGGTAGGAAATTTAGGGTCGAGATGAGGAGAAATGTTTTCACTCAGAGGGTGGTGAACCTGTGGAATTCTCGACCACAGAAGCGCTGTGGAGGCCAAGTCATTGAATATATTTAAGAGGGAGATAGATAGATTTCTAGACACAAAAGGCATCAAGGGGTCTGGGGAGAAAGCGGGAATATGGTGTTGAGATAGAGGATCCGCCATGATCATATTGAATGGCGGTGCAGACTCGAGGGGCTGAATGGCCTACTACTGCTCCTATTTTCTATGTTAGCGCAGGAAAAGCTTGGTCAAAGAGGTAGGTTTTAAGGAGTGTCTCGAAGGAGGATAGAGAGGCGGAGAGGTTTAGGGAGGGAGTTCCAGAGCTTGGGGCCCAGGCAACAGAAGGCACGGCCACCGATGGTGGAGCGATTATAATCAGGGATGCTCAGGAGGGCAGAATTAGAGGAGCGCAGACATCTCGGGGAGGGGGGGGGCGCTGGAGGAGCTTACACAGATAGGGAGGGGCAAGGGCCATGGAGGGATTCGAACACAAGGATGAAAATTTTGAAATGGAGGCGTTGCTTAACCACATCGTATGGTGCTCTTACTTTGCTGAATGGTTCAACACTTCTTCTCTCTTCCCTCCCCCGCCACCTCACGGTCAGCTAATCTAAACGGTCCTGTTTACACAGTTGTACAGTGGAGTGTAGCCAGGTTATTCCGAGTCAGCCGTCAGATGCAGCCCTGCTGCTCCATCACTGTGTGCAGCCAGCTCTGTGCTGGAAACGAGTGTTCCTGAGGAGCATAACTTTGGATCCTGTCCTCTGTACAGAAGAAACACCTTTTTGTTTCATTTTTTGGCATCGGGTGTCTCGTTCCTCAGCAGCAAATTATTTGAGCCCATTTTAATGCCGGGTTATGACTCCCACAGCTGTGAAGATCATTTTCTGCTGGCCAGGCAGTACAGTACGTCTGGTCGGCCCCACCATCAGCAGACAATGGAGAGTGTCCGCAATTTGTGAATGCAAACCGAGCAGAATGACGCGTGATGGTCTCTCTCAAAATCAGATTAAAGTTAAAAATATCAGCCGCAGTTCAGTGGTAGCACGCTTGTCTGTGAGTCAGGAACTTATGGGTTCAAGTACCACTGCAGGAACTTGTGGGTTCAAGTACCACTGCAGAGACTTGAACAGAAAATGTAAGCTGACACTTCAGTGCAGTACAGAAGCAGCGCTGCACTGTCGGAGGGGCAGTACTAAGGGAGCGCCGCGCTGTCGGAGGGGCAGTACTGAGGGAGCGCTGCACTGTCGGAGGGGCAGCACTGAGGGAGCGCCGCACTGTCGGAGGGGCAGTACTGAGGGAGCGCCACACTGTCAGAGGAGCAGTACTGAGGGAACACTGCACTGTCGGAGGGGCAGTGCTGAGGGAGCGCCGCACTGTCGGAGGGGCAGTGCTGAGGGAGCGCCACACTGTCAGAGGGGCAGTGCTGAGGGACCGCCGCGCTGTCGGAGGGGCAGTACTGAGGGAGCGCTGCACTGTCGGAGGGGCAGCACTGAGGGAGCGCCGCACTGTCGGAGGGGCAGTGCTGAGGGAGCGCCACACTGTCAGAGGGGCAGTACTGAGGGAACACTGCACTGTCGGAGGGGCAGTGCTGAGGGAGCGCCGCACTGTCGGAGGGGCAGTACTGAGGGAGCGCCGCACTGTTGGAGGGGCAGTACTGAGGGAGCGCCGCACTGTCAGAGGGGCAGTACTGAGGGAACACTGCACTGTCGGAGGGGCAGTGCTGAGGGAACACTGCATTGTCGCAGGTGCCGTCTTTCAGATGAGACATTAAATCGAGGCTTTATCTGCCCCCTCAAGTGGATGTAAAAAAAATCCAGCGGCCACTGTTTCGAAGAAGAGCAGGCATCTTTCCAGTGTCCTGGGCCAATTTTTCAACATCCAACATCATTGAAACAGATGATCTGGTCATTCTCACTTTCTTGCTGTGTGTGGGAGCTTGCTGTGCGCAAATTGGCTGCTGCGTGTCGTACATTACATCAGTGACTACACTTCAAAAAGTACTTCATTGGCCATTGAGTGCTTTGGACCATCCTGAAGTGTGAAAGGTGCTGCACTGTATAAGCAAGTCTTTCAATGCAAGTGGACAGTGCCAATGTGGGTGGTGTGGGCTCAGAAGCCATGGTGGTCATTTATAACTGCAGCAGCTGTATTTCATTTGAAATTCTAATCCAGTGGTCACTCATTGACTGGCCTCGCATCCACCAAGAAAAACATTTGTCTTTTGCCCCTGTACTGCCAGCCCTGTGCTAACTACATTTCATTCTGTGCCTTTGTTTTGTTTTCAGTGTTGTGAAGGAAGAAATCTCCGATGACAATGCAAAGCTGCCCTGTTTCAACGGGAGAGTCGTATCCTGGGTAAGGAGCCATCTCTGTGGGGGTCATAGCCTTGTGCCCTTCATCTAAAATTTACAGCTTTGGAACCTTGAGCTCAGATGCGGGGAGGAGGTGGCGGGGGGGGGGGGCGAATGGTGAATCGATATCTCCGCCAGAGGGCTACGACAGGACGATGTGTACCCCATTATTCTCTAATGGGAGTGGGTGGCGTTTGCGGGCACACGTCGTCCTCCCCTCTCTGAGATTGTTCTTTGTACCCCATTCCGAGAACAGACGATGTTTGACCCAAAAACTAGCTCGATGGCAGTTGACGGTGAAATAAATACATTTTTACGTCATATTGCCACCATTTTTCGCCACAAACACGTGTGCACAATGTGTTTGGCAGTGATGACCCACAAGGTGGTGATATTTAATTGACTTTATTGATGTGTTGGACAAGGAGTGTAGCCCCTTTACCTTATCTGACAGGTGAACATTCCTCACGTTCATTCTTTAAGTGCCAGCTGTGGCTCAGTGGGCAGCACTCGCGCCTCTAAGTCAGAAGGTCGTGGATTCAAGTACCCCTCCAGAGACTTTTGAGCACATAATCCAGGCTGACTCTCCAGTGCAGTATTGAGGGAGCGCAGCACTGTCGGAGGGGCAGTACTGAGGGAGCGCAGCACTGTCGGAGGGGCAGTACTGAGGGAGCGCCGCACGTCAGAGGGGCAGTACTGAGAGAGTACCGCACTGTTGGAGGGGCAGTACTGAGGGAGCGCCGCATTGTCGGAGGGGCAGTACTGAGGGAGCGACGCACTGTCGGAGGGGCAGTACTGAGGGAGCGCAGCACTGTCGGAGGGGCAGTACTGAGGGAGCCCCGCACTGTCGTAGACAGTACTGAGGGAGCGCCGCACTGTTGGAGGGGCAGTACTGAGGGAGTGCAGCACACTCGGAGCGGCAGTCCTACAGGAACGCTGCACTGTCGGGGGGGCAGTACTGAGGGAGCGCCGCACTGTCGGAGGGGCAGTACTGAGGGAGCGCCACACTATCGGAGGGGCAGTACTGAGGGAGCGCCGCACTGTCGGAGGGGCAGTACTGAGGGAGCGCCGCACTGTCGGAGGGGCAGTACTGAGGGAGCGCTACACTGTCGGAGGGGCAGTACTGAGGGAGCGCCGCACTGTCGGAGGGGCAGTACTGAGGGAGCCCCACTGCATTGTCAGAGGTGCCGCCTCTCGGATGCGATGTTAAACCGAGGCCCTGCCTGCTCTCTCAGGTGGATGTAAAAGATCCCATGGCACTATTTTGAAGAAGAGCAGAAGAGTTCTCCCCGGTGTCCTGGGGCCAATATTTATCCCTCAACCAACATCACAAAAACAGATTATCTGGTCATTATCACATTGCTGTGTGTGGGAGCTTGCTGTGTGCAAATGGGCTGCCGTGTTTCCCACATTACAACAGTGACCACACTTCAAAAAGTACTTCATTGGCTGTAAAGTGCTTTGGGACGTCCTGGGATCGCGAAAGGCGCTGTAGAAATGCAAGTCTTTTTTCTTTTTCTCACAAGCAGATTAATCTCAGATACCCATCCTCCAGGAGAAGGTGACTGTTGGAGCGATAACGTAAGCCCTGGGTCGTTTTGAGACTGAACGATGATTCCTTCCTCGCCCTGTAATGGCTCCACCGGTCGAGGCAGTGAATTACTGCTCCCCACCGACAAGGAAGGACCCAGGTTCCATGCCTAGTATGCCCTCAGTCAAGTTCTCAAGCGGTCCTTCAATTGGCCTCGGCCACAGAGTTGGGGGACGGGGCGCGGGGGTTGGTGGGGGAGAGTTGGTCAAAGTTCCTGCTGGGAATGTGTGTGTGTGTGTGTGTGTGTGTGTGTGTGTGTGTGACTCCGCTGTGCAGCTGCCATGCAGTCTGCTCCTCGGACGCAATGGAGGAGCCCACCAGCAGAGGAGAGACTGAGTTGACTGGGCCTATATTCCCTACAATTTGGAAGAATGAGAGGTGATCTAATTGAAACGTACAAAATTCTTACAGGGCTCGACAAGGTAGATGCAGGGAGGATGTTTCCCCCCGGGCTGGGGAGTCTAGAACCAGGGGTCACAGTCTCAGGATAAGGGGTCGGCCATTTAGGACTGAGATGAGGAGAAACTTCTTCACTCAGAGGGTGGTGAATCTTTGGAATTCTCTGCCCCAGAGGGCTGTGGAGGCTCAGTCGTTGAGTATATTCAAGACAGAGATCGATAGATTTTTGGATATTAAGGGAATCAAGGGACATGGGGACAGTGCAGGAAAGAGTTGAGGTTGAAGATCGGCCGTGATCTTATTGAATGGCGGAGCAGGCTCAAGGGGCCGAATGGCCGACTCCTGCTCCTAATTCTTATGTAACTGCTGAGGCACTCACACGAGCCACGTGGTGGAGGGAATGTTGCTGTTGAGCTGTATCTGTGCGGAAACGCGACTCCTTCGCAGGTGGGGGGGACTCTTGGCGATAAGATAAAATAAAATGCTGCTTGGGGTGGGGGTGTGGGGAGGGTGCTATTCCAGCAAGGCCCTCTCTATTAGCTGTCTTGGCAGAGTGCCTGTTGTACCGTGGAGGGCATGCTCCGGTCTTTGCAGAGTTAAATCAGCAGGGTCCTTTATTAGTCGTCCTGGCTGAGTGCCTGTGGAGGTTGCTTCCTTCGGGATGGTAATTAAGGAAACAATCATTTCTCTGATGGGAAACAGCTGCTGCGGAGTAGAGCGCTTCGCCGGTGCTCTGGAGTTGCCATCTATTGTGATGGTTTGAGCCGGTCAAGTTATTACAGGAAGCTGCCTCATCAGGATCCTGTGCGCTGCACGCTGTGGGATCACTTTTGATTTCAGTGAGTGCTGCTGTGTTGACTGCGCGCTTGGACCCGTCCCTGGGCGCCCGCTGCCGACCGAGTCTGGCGGGTTCTGGCGATCAGCACACCTCGGGCCTGCCTGCATCGGTTGATGGTTTCCGAAATAGAAAGCCGAGTGGAAGTGAGTGAGAGAAAGTGTGTGGCGAGGAGGTGGAGCATGTTGCTGTCCCGTCCGCCCCCTCCCTCCCCTCCACCATGCTCAGAGGAGGCACCGCTCATCGCACTAACAACTTGTATTTATATAGCGCCTTTAATGTAGTAAAACGTCCCGAGGCGTTTCACAGGAGTGTTACAAAAAAATTTGACACCGAGCCACATGAGAAGAAATTACGACAGATGACCAAAAGCTTGGTTAAAGAGGTCGGTTTTAAGGAGCGTCTTGAAAGAGGAGAGAGAGGCGGAGAGGTTTAGGGAGGGAGTTCCAGAGCTTGGGCCTAGGCAACAGAAGGCACGGCCACCAATGGTTGAGCGATTATAATCAGGGATGCTCAAGAGGACAGAATTAGAGGAGTGCAGACATCTCTGGAGGTTTCGGGGCTAAAATGGATCACAGAGATAGGGAGGGGCGATGGCCATGGAGGGATTTGTAAACAAGGACGAGAATTTTGAAATTGAGGCATTTCTTAACTGGAAGCCAATGTAGGTCAGCGAGCACAGGGGGTGATGGGTGAGCGGGACTCGGTGCGAGTTAGGACACGGGGCAGCGAGCATCGGGGGTGGTGGGTGAGCGGGACTGGGTGTGAGTTAGGACACGGGGCAGCGAGTATCGGGGGTGATGGGTAAACGGGACTTGGTGCGAGTTAGGACACAGGGCAGCGAGCACAGGGGGTGGTGGGTGAGCGGGACTGGGTGCGAGTTAGGACACGGGGCAGCGAGCATTGGGGGTGATGGGTGAGCGGGACTCAGTGCGAGTTAGGACACGGGGCAGCGAGCATCGGGGGTGATGGGTGAGCGGGACTCAGTGTGAGTTAGGACACGGGACAGCGAGCACAGAGGGTGATGGGTGAGCGGGACTCGGTGTGAGTTAGGACACGGGGCAGCCGAGTTTTGGATCACCTCTAGTTTACGTAGGGTAGAATGTGAGAGGCCGGCCAGGAGTGCGTTGGAATAGTCAAGTCTGGAGGTAACAACGGCATGGATGAGGGCTTCAGCAGCAGATGAGCTGAGGCAGAGGCGGAGATGGCCGATGTTACGGAGGTGGAAATAGGCGGTTTTAGTTATGCTGCGGATATGTGGCCAGAAGCTCATTTCGGGGTCAAATATGACACTAAGGTTGCAAACAGTTTGGTTCAACCCTCAGCCAGATGCTAGGGAGAGGAATGAAGTCAGTGGCTAGGGAACGCAGTTCGTGGTGGGGACCAAAGACAATGGCTTCGATCTTCCCAATATTTAATCAAATATTAAATATTTAAACAGAGCATCTTGGTGGTGGCACTTTCCATTGTACAAATTTTAATGTATTTTCTCTCCCATTTTCCTCTCAAAGTCGTGGACTTCCATTTATCCCATTCCCATATCTCTCTCAAAGTCGTGGACTTCCATTTATCCCATTCCCATATCTCTCATCGGGGCTGTTCTTCACATCTGAGCCAAGTCAGTGCATGGCAGCAAACGCCCTCACCTCTGAGTGAAAAGGTTGTGGGTTCAAATCCCAGTCCAGAGACTTGAGCACAAAAATGCGCGCTGACACTCTCAGGGCAGTAGTAAGGGAGCTCCGCACTGTCGGAGGGGCAGTACTGAGGTAGCGCCGCACTGTCGGAGGGGCAGTACTGAGGGAGTGTTGCGCTGTCGGAGGGGCAGTGCTGAGGGAGCGCCGCACTGTCAGAGGGGCAGTGCTGAGGGAACGCCACACTGTCGGAGGGGCAGTACTGAGGGAGCGCTGCACTGTCGAAGGGGCAGCAGTAAGGGAGCTCCGCACTGTCGGAGGGGCAGTACTGAGGGAGCGCCGCACTGTCGGAGGGGCAGTACTGAGGGAGCGCCACACTGTCGAAGGGGCAGTACTGAGGGAGCGCTGCACTGTCGAAGGGGCAGCAGTAAGGGAGCTCCGCACTGTCGGAGGGGCAGTACTGAGGGAGCACCGCACAGTCGGAGGGGCAGTTCTGAGCGAGCCCTGTACTGACAGAGATGCAGTACTGAGAGAAAGTCGCACTGTCGGAGGGGCAGTACTGAGGGAGCGCTGCACTGTCTTGGGGAGTACTGAGGGAGCACTGCCCTGTCGGAGGGGCAGTACTGAGGCAGCGCCGTACTGTCGGAGGGGCATTACTGAGGGAGCGCTGCACTGTCGAAGGGGCAGTACTGAGGGAGCGCCACACTGTCGGAGGGGCGGTACTGAGGGAGTGCCGCACTGTCGGAGGGGTGGTACTGAGGGAGTGCCACACTGTCGGAGGGGCAGTACTGAAGGGGTGCCGTCTTTTGGATGAGATGTTAAACCGAGGCCCGGTTTGCTCCCTCAGGTGCACGTAAAAGATCCCACGGCCACTATTTTGAAGAAGAGCAGGGGAGTGCTCCCCAGTGTCCTGGGTCAATATTTATCCCTCAATCAATACAACAAAACAGATTATCTGGGTCATTATTGCATTGCTGTTTGTGGGAGCTTGCTATGCGCAAATTGGCTGCTGCGTTTCCCACATTACAACAGTGACTACACTCCAAAAGTACTTCATTGGCTGTAAAGCGCGTTTGGATCTCCGATGGCTGTGAAAGACGCTGTAGAAGTGCAAGCCTTTTCTTGTGTATGCTGTAAAATGAGTTTGTCTTGCCTTCCTGTCCGTGCTCATTGTTTACTGTTTTATAACTTTATTTTCTTGATTCTTGTAGTTGGTGTCTGCTGAAGGGTCGCAGTCGGAGCCAGCACCTCACCCTGTTAGCAGTGTGGCTGATGTGCCCCCTCCCATCGAGCGGACGGGCGGAATTGGAGACTCGAGACCCCCGTCCTTTCAGTGAGTGATGTCACCTATTGGTTAACCGTGTCGCTGCGAGGTTACTGGTGTTGAATGTGGTGGAGGAAATTCGAGAAGGCAACTCTATATATGTTTGAATATTTAATACATCTTTGAGACTGAGAGTAATGTTTTAAAAGCTAGCATCCGGGGTGGGGACAGGGCGATGCAGTACGACACTGTTCACTCACCTCTGGGACCTGGATTCGAATCATAGAATAGCGCTGCCAAAAGGTGGCCATTTGGCCCATCGTGCCTCTGCCGGCTCTTTCGAAGAACAATCCAGTTAGTTCCACGCTCCCCTGCTCTCTCTCCATAGCCCTGCAATTTTTTGACCTTCACGTATTTATCCAATTCCCTTTGAAGGCTACTATTGAATCTGCCTCCACCACCCTCTCGGGCAGTGCACTCCAAATCCTAACCACTCGTTATGTAAAAAAGCTTTGCCTGATGTTGCCTCTTTTTGCCAATCATCTTAAATCTGTATCCTCTGGTTATCGACCCTTCAACTATTGGAAACCGTTTCTCTTTATTTACTCTTATCAAAACCCCCTCATGATTTTGGACACCTCTATCAAATCTCCCCTTAACCTTCTCTGCTCCGAGGAGAAGAATCCCAGCTTAGAACATAAGAAATAGGAGCAGAAGTAGGCCATATGGCCCCTCGAGCCTGCTCCGCCATTTAATACGATCATGGCTGATCTGATCATGGACTCAGCTCCACTTCCCTGCCCGCTCCCCATAACCCCTTATCCCCTTATCGTTCAAGAAACCGTCTATTTCTGTCTTAAATTTATTCAATGTCCTGGCTTCCACAGCTCTCTCAGGCAGCAAATTCCACAGATTTACAATCCTCAGAGAGAAGAAATTCCTCCTCATCTCAGTTTTAAAAGGGCGGCCCCTTATTCTAAGATCATGCCCTCTAGTTCTAGTTTTCCCCATCAGTGGAAACATCCTCTCTGCATCCACCTTGTCAAGCCCCCTCATAATCTTATACGTTTCGATAAGATCACCTCTCATTCTTCTGAATTCCAATGAGTAGAGGCCCAACCTACTCAACCTTTCTTCATAAGTCAACCTCTTTATCTCCAAAATTAGCCGAGTGAACTTTCTCTGAACTGCCTCCAAAGCAAGTATATCCTTTCGTAAATATGGAAACCAAAGCTGCACGCAGTATTCCAGGTGTGACCTCACCAATACCCTGTATAACTGTAGCAAGACTTCCCTGCTTTTATACTCCATCCCCTTTGCAATAAAGGCCAAAATTCCATTGGGCCTTCCTGATCACTTGCTGTACCTGCATACTATCCTTTTGTGTTTCGTGCACCAGTACCCCCAGGTCCCGCTGTACTGCGGCACTTTGCAATCTTTCTCCATTTAAATAATAACTTGCTCTTTGGCAGAAAAAAAATCAAAGTGCATGACCTCACACTTTCCAACATTATACTCCATCTGCCAAATTTTTGCCCACTCACTTAGCCTGTCTATGTCCTTTTGCTGATTTTGTGTGTCCTCCTCACACAATTATCACAAAAAAGGCTTCTCCAGTCTCTCCACATCACCGTACTACCTCATCCCTGGAACCATTCTAGTAAATCTCTGCTGCACCCTCTCCAAAGCCTGGGCGTCCGTCCTAACGTGCGGTGCCCAGACTTGGATCTGTGCAGACTAATGGGAGGAAAGCCCGTGTTGTCTCGGAGGGGGCTGACGTGTTCTCAACCCTCAAGCCCGTAGCACACAACTGTCGGGAGTTTGGCAGTAAATCCTGGGAGGGGGCTGATGCGGGAAAGTGGCAATTGGGAGACGGGCTTTGAGGGTGATTGTGAATCGCTGAATTCTCCAGAACTAACGTCTCTTCCACATTATCACAAAAAAGGCTATTCACGAAGAAAAAAAGAGCTGCAGAGTTAAGCTCGCGATTTCAGGGAGTTGATCTCTTTTTATGCTTGTGTGTAACTCGTACAAATAAACCGGCTTTATACGTTGTATGTTTTATCCACTGCCCTCAAAAATATATTGCCGAGTCTTCCTTCCATCAGCTTGTATATATAACCATATCTGTGTATGATTGCTGGCTGGCCTGTCAGCCGCCCTGTACACATGGTGGTGGGAGAGCACGCCCATGCTTAAACCGCATCATTCTTTTAGAAACATAGAAAATAGGTGCAGGAGTAGGCCATTCGACCCTTCGAGCCTGCACCACCATTCAATAAGATCATGGCTTATCACTCCCTCAGTACCCATTTCCTGCTTTTTCTCCATACCCCTTGATACCTTTAGCCGTAAGGGCCATATCTAACTCCCTCTTGAATATATCCAATGAACTGGCATCAACAACTCTCTGCGGCAGGGAATTCCACAGGTTAACAACTCTCTGAGTGAAGAAGTTTCTCCTCATCTCAGTCCTAAATGGCCTACCCCTTATCTTAAGACTATGTCCCCTGGTTCTGGACTTCCCCAACATCGGGAACATTCTTCCTGCATCTAACCTGTCCAGTCCCGTCAGAATCTTATACGTTTCTATGAGATTCCCTCTCATCCTTCTAAACTCCAGTGAATAAAGGCCCAGTTGATCCAGTCTCTCCTCATATGACAGTCCAGCCATCCCTGGAATCAGTCTGGTGAACCTTTGCTGCACTCCCTCAATAGCAAGAACGTCCTTCCTCAGGTTAGGAGACCAAAACTGAACACACTATTCCAGGTAAGGCCTCAGTAAGGCCCTGTACAACTGCAGTAAGACCTCCCTGCTTCTATACTCAAATCCTCTAGCTATGAAGGCCAACATACCATTTGCCTTCTTTACCGCCTGCTGTACCTGCGTGCCCACTTTCAGTGACTGATGAACCATGACACCCAGGTCTCGTTGCACCTCCCCTTTTCCTCATCTGCTGCCATTCAGATCATATTCTGCCTTCGTGTTTTTGCCCCCAAAATGGATAACCTCACATTTATCCACATTATACTGCATCTGCCATGCATTTGCCCACTCACCTAACCTGTCCAAGTCACCCTGCAGCCTCTTAGCGTCCCCCTCACAGCTCACACCGCC
Source organism: Pristiophorus japonicus (assembly GCF_044704955.1). Taxonomy (NCBI): domain Eukaryota; kingdom Metazoa; phylum Chordata; class Chondrichthyes; family Pristiophoridae; genus Pristiophorus; species Pristiophorus japonicus. The sequence continues at coordinate 94,809,718 of NC_091996.1, forward strand.
ACCCAGTTTAGTGTCATCTGCAAACTTGGAGCTATTACACTCAATTCCTTCATCTAAATCGTTAATGTATATTGTAAAGAGCTGGGGTCCCAGCACTGAGCCCTGCGGCACTCCACTAGTCACTGCCTGCCATTCTGAAAAGGACCCGTTTATCCCGACTCTCTGCTTCCTGCCAACCAGTTCTCTATCCACGTCAGTACATTACCCCCCAATACCATGCGCTTTGATTTTGCACACCAATCTCTTGTGCAGGACCTTGTCAAAAACCTTTTGAAAGTCCAAATACACCACATCCATTGCTGTGGGTCTGACTAATGAGACGGACCAATCAGTGTTGGCATGGAGCAATCAAATTCCAGAGAGTGAGTCATGATTCAGTTGTTTTAATATAGACAGATGGGGTGGTGATACTCATATTTCCCTCTGCAGGATAAACAGTGCAATGCAATGTGACCAGCACAGATTCATTGCTGCATGTGCAGTGACCACAAGAGTCATTGCTGGACCTGTAGACGAGGAGAAATGCTTTATTAAGGGAACGTTTTGTACAATGCAGAAGTAATAGATTACACTGAGCATGTAGCTCTATCTTTACAGATATTGTAAGAACAGATAGTGAGGTGTTTAATATTAAAAAAGCAAATTATTATTTTAAATGGGGAGAGACTACAGAATGCTGCGGTACAGAGGGATCTGGGGGTCCTTGTACATGAAACACAAAAAGTTAGCATGCAGGTACAGCAAGTGATCAGGAAGGCAAATGGAATGTTGGCCTTTATTGCAAGGGGGATGGAGTATAAAAGCAGAGAAGTCCTGCTACAGTTTTGGTCTTCGTATTTAAGGAGGGATATACTTACATTGGAGGCAGTTTAGAGAAGGTTCACTCGGTTGATTCCTGAGATGAAGGGGTTGTCTTATGAAGATAGGTTGAGCAGGTTGGGCCTGTACTCATTGGAGTTTAGAAGAATGAGAGGTGATCTTATTGAAACATAAGATTCTGAGGGGGCTTGACAGGGTAGATGCAGAGAGGATGTTTCCCCTCGTGGGGGAATCTAGAACTAGGGGGTGTAATTTCAGAATAAGGGGTTGCTCATTTAAAACGGAGATGAGGAGGAATTTCTTCTCTCAGAGGGTCGTGAATCTTTGGAATTCTCTGCCCCAGAGAGCTGTGGAGGCTGTCATTGAATATATTTAAGGCGGAGATAGACAGATTTTTAAATGATACGGCAGTCAAGGGTTATGGGGAGCGGGCGGGGAAGTGGAGCTGAGTCCATGATCAGATCAGCCGTGACCTTATTGAAGGCTCGAGGGGCCGAATGGCCGACTGCTGCTCCTGTTTCTTATGTCCTTATGTAAAGGAAAGGCTTTGTTTTACGGTTTGCATCTATGAGCTGCAGTGCGTGAGTATCCCATTCTCGTGCGGTTCCCCTGATGGGTGCGAATGCTTTTCCTCCTCCTTGCAGCGCAAATGTCACGGGGAGTCGGGAAAATTTGGACAATGAGACTGAGACGGAATCTGTGGTGTTGTCGCGGAGAGAGAAACCTCGGCGCAGAGAGAGTATGGAACATGGTAAGGGCAACGATGGGCGACCCGGAGGAGGGAATGCTGAAGGGGGGAATACCCGGGGGAGGGAATGCTGAAGGGGAAATACCCGGGGGAGGGAATGCTGAAGGGGGAATACCCGGAGGGGGGAATGCTGAAGGGGGGGTTACCCGCTGTAACCTAGGTTGGTGCTGAGCAATTAGTTGTGCACACAAATATTTGTACAGAAACTTTTTGAAATTCCTAAGTGACCGGATATGTACGACTGAACTCCGTTGCTTTCAAGCCACTTATATTGCAAGAGATACAACGGCCCCAATCCCAGTGACTTTGGTGTCTGTCTACACTGCATGGTGTGGCATGGAACCTTAAAGGTTCAAGCACTGGACTGGACTGAGTTTGGGTGTATATTTTTCTCAGAGTTCCTGTTTCTGGGAATGGGAAAAAAACCATCCAGTGCTGGAAGGTATGCACGTGTAGAGTTAGGGTTTTTTTTCAAAAATATATATTATTCATATAAAAATTTTACAATACATTGGAAAATAGTTCAATACCTTGCGGTCAGCAATTCCATACAATTCATTTGGATGCTGGCAGCAATTCCATACAATTCATTTGGATGCTGGCAGCAGTTCCATACAATGCACTAGCGTGCATTTCATATCAAGGTACAGGTTAGTACAATCCGTAAATCACGTTACATGTAGCACTGTGCCAATAAGGGTATTACATGGAGCAGATAAGAACAGGTTTACATTACATTCCAGGATACATTTTAATACCCATCACCAATCACGTTACATGTAGCACTGTGCAGATGAAAGCAGTACACGGAACAGATGAGAATACATTTACATTTCTTTACAAGTTACTAAACAGTGCAGAGACTTACATTATACATGGCACAACACAGGTGTTTTTCAGTACATGGTGCTCTATGTATACAAGCAGATTAACAAGTACAGCCCGAGGGGGGCCTGATTCCATCCCCTGGGTTTACCGTGACGGAAGGGCCTTAAGCTGTGGCTCTTCCCCATCGTGCCTTTGCGGCGACATCACCAATCTTTAGTGCGTCCCTCAGCACGTACTCCTGGACCTTGGATTGCGCCAGTCTGCAACACTCGGCCGTGGACATCTCCTTGCTCTGGAAGACCAGCAAGTTTCGGTGTAGAGTTAGGGTACAATTGCACCGCTGTAATGGCAGTTAAGGTTTTTCAAAATTTGTTCATGGGATGTGGGTGCGCTGGCATTTATTGCCTTCGAGAAGGTGATGGTGAGCCGCCTTCTTGAACCGCTGCAGTCCGTGTGGTGAAGGTGCTCCCACAGTGCTGTTAGGGAGGGAGTTCCGGGATTGTGACCCAGCGACGATGAAGGAACGGCCGATATATTTCCAAGTCGGGATGGTGTGTGACTGGGAGGGGAACGTGGAGGTGGTGGTTTTCCCATGCGCCTGCTGCCCTTGTCCTTCTAGGCGGTAGAGGTCGCGGGTTTGGGAGATGCTGCCGAAGAAGCCTTGGTGAGTTGCTGCAGTGCCTCTTGTAGATGGTACACACTGCACGGTGCGCCGGTGATGTGACCACAGTGATGTGTCCTATTCTCTCCTAGGTCCCAGAGTTAATGGACACCCAAAGATGGAGCGCCATCTTGCTGGCTACGAGAGTTCGTCCACACTCCTCAGCAGCGAGCTAGAAACAACCAGTTTCTGCGATTCAGACGAGGATGACGCAGCTAGCAGGTACCTCTCCCATGTAACGACCTCTCTAATTCTGGCTCCGAGAGCTCCCTTCTGGCCCTCGGGAGAAAAAATTTGTCCTCCAAGCGGCGATGTCTCTCTTGCCTTCAGTTTTGTCATGTGTAGGGCTCTCTTGCTCTCCCTCACTCTCTTTTGCTGGGTTCCCACCATTTTATCAGTGCTGCGACCGTCACTGAGTGTCTGACCGTTCCTAACTTGTTCCTCCTAAGCAGCAAACGCGCTGCCGTACCCGCAGCTCCTCTTCCTCCTCATCGCTCTTCCCCTCAACATCAACAACAATAACGTCTTTAATGTAGTAATAACCTTCGAAGTCGCTCGGCAGGAACATTATAAAACAAAATTTGAAACCAAGCCACATAAGGAAATATTAGGGACAGGTGACCCAATATCTTGGTCAAAGAGGTCGGTTTTCAGGAGCGTCTTAAAGGAGGGGAGAGAGGCGGGGAGGTTTAGGGAGGGAGTTCCAGAGCTTGGGGCCCAGGCAACAGAAGGCACGGCCACCGATGGTGGAACGATTATAATCAGGGGGATACGCAAGAGGCCAGAATTAGAGGAGTGCAGAGATCTCGGGAGGTTTGTGAGGTGATTACAGAGATAGGGAGGGGGCGAGGGTCATGGGGCAATCTGAACACGAGGATGAGAATTTTAAAACGGAGGCGTTGCCGGACCGGGAGCCAATGTAGGTGAGCGAGCGGTGGGGGGGGGGGGATGATGGCCAGGAGTGCATTTGCAGACTGTCGGTCTCACAGTAGATCATGTTGTGTTTTATTAGGTTTTTCTTTGACCGTTTTATTTTCCTTCCCCGCCCCCCCCCCCCCCAGATTCAGCAGCTCCACCGAGCAGAGCAACTCTTCCCGGATCCTGAAACGCCATCGCCGCAGACGGAAGCAACGCCCCCCGCGGCTCGAGCGGGTAAGCCCTCAATGGCCCGCCGTCTAATTGACTTTGTAGACGCGGCCTTTTCGTCTTTTAAATCGCAAAAGAGAAGTACAAATGAGCAAGACCGTTCGGCCCATCTGTCTCGTCCCTCGCGAGAAACCTATAGCCCACCCATCGCGGAATGCTACTACCCTGTTGAATGATTCCAGTTTCCACCTCCACTCCCCTAATCGGGCAATTGCCGACGTTCATTGCTCTGTGTGATACAGACTTATACGGCACGTCGTTTTCATAGGCAGTCCCTCGGAATCGAGGAAGACTTGCTTCCACTCTTAAAATGAGTCCTTAGGTGGCTGAACAGTCCAATACGAGAACCACAGACTCTCACAGGTGGGACAGACAGTGGTTGAGGGAAGGGGAGGGTGGGACTGGTTTGCCGCACGCTCCTTCCGCTGCCTGCGCTTGGTTTCTGCATGCTCTCGGCGACGAGATTCAAGGTGCTCAGTGCCCTCCCGAATGCACTTCCTCCACTTAGGGCGGACTGGTCTTTGGCCAGGGACTCCCAGGTGCCGGTGGGGATGTTGCACTTTATCAGGGAGGCTATGAGGGTGTCCCTTGTAACGTTTCCTCTGCCCACCTTTAGCTCGTTTGCCATGAAGGAGTTCATGCTCGGACACTGTAAGTTGGGGTTTTTGGCCACCTTCCCCTCGAGCCACAACATGTTTTGCTGCAGGCAATCCCAGCTTGGGACACAGGCGTCCAATGGGTGCTTGAGCTGCCGAGGTGGGGTGGGGTGGGATTAAGATAAAGGTCCGTCAGCCGGAACATCCCTCACCTCCCATGGGTCTCTTGGCTCGGACCCCGTCACCCCTAGCGACAGCCCGCTCGCTCACAGGAGAATCATTCACAGAATGATACGGCACAGGAGGAGGTCATTGGGCCCATCGAGCCTGTGCCGGCTCTGTGAGCGAGCGATCCCATCAGTCCCACTCCCCCTGCTCTTTCCCCACAGCCCGGTGAATGTTTCCCCGTCAAGTATTTATCCAATTCCCGGTTTGAAAGTTACTATTGAATCTGCTCCCACCGCCCTTTCAGGCAGCGCGTTCCCGATCACAACAACTCGCTGCGTAAACACATTCTCCCCATCTCCCCCTCTGGTTCCATCGCCGATTATCGTCAATCTGTGTCCCTCTGGTTACCGACCCTCCTGCCCCGGGAACAGTCTCTCCTTATTTACTCCATCAAAATCCCCAGTCATTTTGAACAGTTCTGTTAAATCTCCGAATTGAAGCTTTTCTGCTTTTAAACCTACATAGGCCTCCTCGTTCAGCAGTGTGACTGACTCGACAATGTCCCTGAACATCATCACAGTCACGTTGAACATGGGTAAGTGAGTAGCTCTGTGCTCTGGAATGCTGATGGCGTTTGCTGATACTATACCCGCTGTGCTCGAGTATCTTGGTTTTATCATGAGGTTTCTATGCTGTGCGAGCTGGCTGCCTCTCGCTTGTGCGTAGATATTGCAGCACAGAGTGGTACCATTCGGCTTGACACACACAACTGACTGAGTGTCAGTGTGGCTCAGTGGTAGCCCTCGAGCACAAAATCTAGGCTGACACTCCCAGCCTAGTACTGAGGGAGCACTGCATTGTCGGAGGGGCAGTTCTGAGGGAGCACTGCATTGTCGGAGGGGCAGTACTGAGGGAGCGCCGCACTGTCGGAGGGGCAGTACTGAGGGAGCGCCGCACTGTCGGAGGGGCGGTACTGAGGGAACGCCGCACTGTCGAAGGGGCAGTACTGAGGGAGCGTTGCACTGTCGGAGGGGCTATACTGAGGGAGCGCCGCACTGTCGGAGAGGCGGTACTGAGGGAGCGCCGCACTGTCAGAGGGGCGGTACTGAGGGAGCGCCGCACTGTCGGAGGGGCAGTACTGAGGGAGCGCCGCACTGTCGGAGGGGCGGTACTGAGGGAGCGCCGCACTGTCGGAGGGGCGGTACTGAGGGAGCGCCACACTGTCAGAGGGGCAGTACTGAGGGAGCGCCGCACTGTCGTAGGGGCGGTACTGAGGGAGTGCCGCACTGTCAGAGGGGCAGTACTGAGGGAGCGCCGCACTGTCGGAGGGGCGGTACTGAGGGAGCGCCACACTGTCAGAGGGGCGGTACTGAGGGAACGCCGCACTGTCGGAGGGGCAGTACTGAGGGAGCACTGCAAAGTCTGAGGTGCTGTCTTTCGCGTGAGATGTTAAACCGAGTTCCCCTCTGCCCCCAATGGTGGTCTTCACAGTGTTTGGGAAGTCCAGTGGTCGTGAAAGGCGCTGTAGAAATGCAAGCTCCTCCTTTCTAGAAATTGTACAAATAATTAAACGCAACAGTTGCAGATGTTGATTTCGAGCTCTGGTAAATATCCCGATCCCGATCATCAATAAAGTAATAATGATTTCATTTTCTCCAACTGCAGAAAAGTACAACTTTCTGGGCATCAGTATCGTGGGCCAGAGCAACGAGCGAGGGGACGGAGGGATTTACATCGGCTCAATAATGAAAGGCGGGGCGGTGGCGGCGGACGGCAGGATCGAACCTGGCGATATGCTGTTGCAGGTAACTGGGAACGGCCGCACGTCAGGGGGCTCTCGGGGTTCAGTGAGGCCGAGCTCGCGGGGTGTCATGGGGAAAGTGTTGGGGCCTGTTTAATTGCAGGGTTTAGCGGGAAACAAATCAGAATTTCATTGTAGTTTTAGCATTAATTTCCCATCACAATCATCTCCTGGAGTTGCTGACTCATAATGGAGTACCATTCCACAGGCACCAGCATCTCTCCAGTGCCCATCCTTCATCTGTCAATCTAGATCACCCCCTGTGCTCGCTGCCCCGTGTCCTAACTCGCACCGAGTCCCACTCACCCATCACCCCCTGTGCTCGCTGCCCCGTGTCCTAACTTGCACCGAGTCCCGCTCACCCATCACCCCCTGTGCTCGCTGCCCCGTGTCCTAACTCGCATCGAGTCCCGCTCACCCATCACCCCCTGTGCTCGCTGCCCCCGTGTCCTAACTCGCACCGAATCCCGGTCACCCATCAGCCCCTGTGCTCGCTGCCCCGTGTCCTAACTCGCACCGAGTCCCGCTCACCCATCACCCCCTGTGCTCGCTGCCTCGTGTCCTAACTCGCACCGAGTCCCGCTCACCCATCACCCCTGTGCTCGCTGACCCCCGTGTCCTAACTCGCACCGAGTCCCGCTCACCCATCACCCCTGTGCTCGCTGACCCCGTGTCCTAACTCGCATCGAGTCCCGCTCACCCATCACCCCCTGTGCTCGCTGCCCCGTGTCCTAACTCGCATCGAGTCCCGCTCACCCATCACCCCCTGTGCTCGCTGCCTCGTGTCCTAACTCGCACCGAGTCCCGCTCACCCATCACCCCTGTGCTCGCTGACCCCGTGTCCTAACTCGCACCGAGTCCCGCTCACCCATCACCCCCTGTGCTCGCTGACCTACATTGGCTCCCGGTTAAGCAACGTCTCAATTTCAAAATTCTCATCCTTGTTTACAAATCCCTCCATGGCCCTCGCCCCTCCCTATCTCTGTAATCTCCTCCAGCCTCACAACCCCCGAGATATCTGCGCTCCTCTAATTCTGCCCTCCTGACCATCCCTGATTATAATCGCTCCACCATCGGTGGCCGTGCCTTCTGTTGCCTGGGCCCCAAGCTCTGGAACTCCCTCCCTAAACCTCACTACCTCTCTCCTTCAAGACGCTCCTTAAAACCGACCTCTTTGACCAAGTCCTGCGCTAATTTCTACTTGTGCGGCTCGGTGTTCATTTTCTGTCTCCTGTGAAGCACCTTGGGACGTTTCACTATGTTAAAGCTGCTATATAAATGCAAGTTGTTGTAGACGGTGAGTGTTGGTGGGACTGCATCACGGCCAATCACACTCTCCCTCAACATCCACAAATGTGCACCTTGCCTTCCAGCGGGGGTCGCTGGCTAGCCATTGGGATGGGAAATGCCGGCTGTGTTTAACCAGCCAGGAGTCTGAGGCTACTGGCAGTCTACACCCCCACCCCCACCCCCACCAATGTTCCTGTCAAGCTGAGCGTCCATGCAGCGATCTGGAGATTCCACGCAGCCCGCTCAACGGATTTACACTTGAAAAAAGCCACATGTGAGCGAGAAACTTAATGGGTCGCAAAGCCCATTAAAGGGGCCATGCACCCCCCAAAATTAGCGGGAACATTGTCTCCCCCCCTCCAACCCACCACCCACCCGCTAGATTGGAGACCAAAATAGGGACCATTGGGTCAGAATAACTCAGTAGCACATTGGACACTTAACCAATTGAGCCTATTCTGAGATACCAGCATTTAATATTGAACAGTCGGTGTCGTACAGTAGTGTAGTGTGGGTCTCTGTCGGGAGCAGAATTGTTGCGTTCACGTGCGACTGCTCGGATAGAAGGCTTCCTACATCACTCACTCCAGGTCCTTCTGACCCCTTCAGGTGAACGATATAAACTTCGAGAACATGAGCAATGACGATGCCGTACGGGTTCTGAGGGAGATCGTACACAAGCCTGGGTAAGTGACAATGCCACCTGAATCCTGCCTCCACCCCCCAGCCTTACTATATTTATGTTAATATATTTCAAAAGAGAGAGGCCACTGTTGACTTCACATGGAATGTGAAGTTTATTGTTCTTGGCCGATGAGGGCTAACGTCAGCAAACACCTCACACAAATTGTGTCAATGCCTGGAATCGTCTCCGGGTAGGGCAGTGCAGGGAAATAGGTCTGGAGTCACTCACAAGGCAGTGAGGCACTGCAATAGGGGTGTTCACCTTCTCGTGGAAGGATGAGCTTGATGGGCCAAATGGCCTCCCCCATCTGTGCTCACTGGGAGGGAGGGGTACATGAGGAAGTTGAGCCTGGTTGAAGCAGGTTTTGCACCTGGACCTGAATGACTGTACGGCCATTTCTCATGTTCCACTTCCTAATGTGTTCTGTGATGCTTAGAGTGCTTCGGTACTTTGTTCGACGTTAATCTGTGTGCTTTTTCCTGTTTTAAGGCCGATCATTTTAACAGTTGCCAAGTGCTGGGACCCATCGCCTCAGGGTTATTTCACATTGCCCAGAAGTAAGTATCATACCAGCTGTTTGAAGATTTAACCTTTCACTGCAGTTAAGAGCAGAATGTTCTGTGCCCCCTAAATAGATTTTTATTGACTTGTGTGAGTACATTTTTCAATGCCTCAAGCTCAAATTTTAACGACACTTGGCTGTCGCATCAAATACTCCCAGGGCAGGTACAGCACGGGGTTAGATACAGAGTAAAGCTCCCTCTACACTGTCCCATCAAACACTCCCAGGGCAGGTACAGCACGGGGTTAGATACAGAGTAAAGCTCCCTCTACACTGTCCCATCAAACACTCCCAGGGCAGGTACAGCATGGGGTTAGATACAGAGTAAAGCTCCCTCTACACTGTCCCATCAAACACTCCCAGGGCAGGTACAGCACAGGTTAGATACAGAGTAAAGTTCCTTCTACACTGTCCCATCAAACACTCCCAGGGCAGGTACAGCACGGGGTTAGATACAGAGTAAAGCTCCCTCTACCCTCTACACTGTCCCATCAAACACTCCCAGGGCAGGTACAGCATGGGGTTAGATTCAGAGTAAAGTTCCCTCTACACTGTCACATCAAACACTCCCAGGGCAGGTACAACACGGGGTTAGATACAGAGTAAAGCTCCCTCTACACTGTCCCATCAAACACTCCCAGGGCAGGTACAGCACGGGGTTAGATACAGAGTAAAGCTCCCTCTACACTGTCCCATCAAACACTCCCAGGGCAGGTACAGGGGGTTAGATACAGAGTAAAGTTCCCTCTACACTGTCCCATCAAACACTCCCAGGGCAGGTACAGGGGGTTAGATACAGAGTAAAGCTCCCTCTACACTGTCCATCAAACACTCCCAGGGCAGGTACAGCACGGGTTAGATACAGAGTAAAGCTCCCTCTACACTGTCCCATCAAACACTCCCAGGGCAGGTACAGCACGGGGTTAGATACAGAATAAAGCTCCCTCTACACTGTCCCATCAAACACTCCCAGGGCGGGTACAGGGGGTTAGATACAGAGTAAAGCTCCCTCTACACTGTCCCATCAAACACTTCAAGGGCGGGTACAGGGGGTTAGATACAGAGTAAAGCTCCCTCTACACTGTCCCATCAAACACTTCCAGGGCAGGTACAGCACGGGTTAGATACAGAGTAAAGCTCCCTCTGTCCCATCAAACACTTCCAGGGCAGGTACAGCACGGGTTAGATACTGAGTAAAGCTCCCTCTGTCCCATCAAACACTCCTAGGGCAGGTACGGCACGGGGTTAGATACAGAGTAAAGCTCCCTCTGTCCCATCAAACACTTCCAGGGCAGGTACAGCACGGGTTAGATACAGAGTAAAGCTCCCTCTTTACTGGGACTAATCGGAGAGCTCTTTGAAAGAGCTGGCACGATGGGCCGAATGGCCTCCTCCTGTGCCGTATGATTCTATCTCGTGCCCTCTGCTGGAATATGAGTGTGTGGGTGTTGGGTGAGGACCATTTCTGGACGTGTGGCGTACATTCCCTGTCCCCAATGTGTGAGTAACCTGTGGGCACTCAGTGCAACGGGTCTCACATGAAAATTGGGCGACATGCTGCAGGGCACAAGGTGACAGCATGGGTCAGTGCCGTCTGGAGAGGAGTGGGCAAAATCTACTGAGGGGCATTTAATTGTTGGAGTATTGAAGTGTATTGTTGCATCTGTTGGTGAGTTACCATGTTGATGATATTCTTTTCCTGTTTTTTTTTGCTGTCTTTTCTCTCTCCTCTACAGGTGTTCCACACTCACTGATGCGATTCTCTGTGCCTCTTTCTGTAGATGAGCCGATCCGGCCTATCGATCCCGCCGCTTGGGTTTCTCATTCTGTCGCATTGACTGGAGCGTACCCAGCTTACGGCGCCAGCTCGTCCATGAGCACCATCACCTCGAGCAGCTCAATTACCGAAACCGAACGTGAGTGACTCCCGCTGGGTGGCCCTGCGTCACTAGCCGAGGGAAGGACCGGGCGCGCAGGTTGCCGACAACGTTCCCGCTCCCTGGATCCCGCGCAGCCGACTTTTCAACGGAACCCCCCCCCCCTCCATGCATGCGCACCATTTTGAATGGCCCCCACGCAGCCCCTTAAAGGGGCCACATGGCGACAATACGATTGGAGGGAACAATGTTGTAGACCCAAGGGTTCGGGATCCTCAGACGTGTACTGGGATTGAGTCAGCTAAGACGGTGCAGCTCGTCAGCAAAGCACTGGTACGCGCCCTCCTGCTTGTACAGGTAGGACAGCCCTACCCGTGAAGGCATTAGTTTGCGGACGCTCCCAGAGCAGAATGAGTAGCATCGCAGCCCCCACTGACCGGTCGTCTGCTCCAGGTTCCATTACTGGGCCGCATGGCCAGCCACTCACCAACCGTGCCCGGAGTATTGTGAATCTCTCTCGTTTCAGGTATTAGATGGCCGAGTATGTCACAGAGGATTGACTTGGCTCTGAACTGTTGATGGGCCTGCCATTTTGGGGCTACGCAGAGACTGCGCCTCCTCCCCTCCCAATTCCCCAGAAACCCAACTGGACCAGCCACATAATTACCGTGGCAACAAGAGCAGGTCAGAGACTGGGTATTCTGCGGCGAGTGTCTCACCTTCTGACTCCCCAAAGCCTTTCCACCATCTACAAGGCACAAGTCAGGAGTGTGATGGAACACTCTCCACTTGCCTGGATGAGTTGCAGCTCCAACAACACTCGAGAAGCTCGACACCATCCAGGACCAAGCAGCCCGCCTGATTGGCACGCTACCCACCACCTTCAACACTCACTCCCTCCACCACCGGCGCACCGTGGCTGCAGTGTGCACCATCTACAAGATGCACTGCAGAAACTCACCAAGGCTTCTTCGGCAGCACCTCCCAAACCCACGACCTCTACCGCCTAGAAGGACAAGGGCAGCAGGCGCATGGGAACACCACCACCTCCACGTTCCCCTCCCAGTCACACACCATCCCGACTTGGAAATATATCGACCGTTCCTTCATCGTCGCTGGGTCACAATCCTGGAACTCCTTCCCTAACAGCACTGTGGGAGCACCTTCACCACACTGACTGCAGCGGTTCAAGAAGGCGGCTCACCACCATCTTCTCAAGGGGCAATTAGGGACGGGCAATAAATGCCGGCCTTGCCCGTGACGTCCTCATCGCAGGAACGAATTTTTAAAAATAGCCACGTTGATTAGATATTGTGGTACCCAGTGCACAGCGCCCTGGAGTGGTGGAACACAGGTTCACATCTCCAGACGTTGCGTTTCTGACCTTGGCTGCCCTATTGATTGGGCATGGTAACAAGAGGCAACTTGCCTCCAGCTGTTGCTGCGTCGCCCCCACCCCAGTGGCCTGTTAATGGCATTACCAGAGCCTGGGGGCAGGTTGTGGGTCTGCCAGTCACGTCACAGGCCTGAAGACGTACAGTAAGAGTAAGCGGAGGGAACAGATGTTCTGTTTGTGTTGGGCCAGTGGCCTCTGTTGCAATCTCTGGCAAATCTTGTGCTGTAATCGGTTTGCAAAATCTTTCTCCAGGGTTTGATGACTTCAACTTGTCGATCCACACGGATATGATGTCTGTCGCTAAGGCGATGGCCTCCCCAGAATCTGGCCTTGAAGTTCGAGACAGAATGTGGTTGAAAATTACAATCCCCAATGCATTTTTAGGTAGGTTTTGTTAATCAGACTTGCATTACCCAACATACAGGGTATTAACACTGCCATGGTCACAACTGCAAAGGTGCTTGCTGTATCGAGTTTCTCCTTACTCAGCAAGGTGAAGGTGACTCAATGTGTAATCGTAGAGTTCCTGTTCAGAAAACAGGTTATTTACAGTGTAACTGTATGAGGCTCCTGCTTGTTCAGGGGATGGGTTACTTCCTGCATAACCAGAGTTATTCTTTACATCAAGGGTCACGCATTGTGTAACTGTACAGAGTCCCTGTTTATTCAGGGTAAGGGTCACTCACTGTAACTGTACAGAGTCACTGTTTATTCAGGGTAAGGGTCACTCACTGTAACTGTATAGAGTCACTGTTTATTCAGGGTAAGAGTCACTCACTGTAACTGTACAGAGTCACTGTTTATTCAGGGTAAGGGTCACTCACTGTGTAACTGTACAGAGTCACTGTTTATTCAGTAGGTTAAGGATTACTCACTGTGTAACTTTTCAGGGAGATATCTGTACACGGACTGCTGTCTCTCAATCCCCTCTCCCTCAGGCAGATATCTGTACACTGACTAGTGCCTCTCAGCCCCTCTCCCTCAGGGGGATATCTGTACACTGACTGCTGTCTCTCAGTCCCTCTCTCTCAGAGATATCTGTACACGGACTGCTGTCTCTCAATCCCCTCTCCCTCAGGGGGATATCTGTACACTGACTGGTGTCCTTCAGTCCCTCTCCCTCAGGGAGATATCTGTACACTGACTGGTGTCTCTCAGTCCCTCTCTCTCAGGGAGATATCTGTACACTGACTGGTGTCTCTCAGTCCCTCTCCCTCAGGGAGATATCTGTACACTGACTGGTGTCTCTCAGTCCCTCTCCCTCAGGGAGATATCTGTACACTGACTGGTGTCCCTAAGTCCCTCTCAGGGGAATATCTGTACACTGACTGGTGTCTCTCAGTCCCGCTCTCTCGGAGATATCTTTACACTGACTGGTGTCTCTCAGTCCCTCTCTCTCTCGGAGATATCTGTACACTGGTGTCTCTCAGTCCCTCTCCCTCAGGAAGATATCTGTACACTGACTGGTGTCTCTCAGTCCCTCTCTCTCTCGGAGATATCTGTACACTGACTGGGGTTTCAGTCCCTCTCCCTCAGGAAGATATCTGTACACTGACTGGGGTCTCTCAGTCCCTCTCCCTCAGGGAGCTATCTCTACACTGACTGGGGTCTCAGTCCCTCTCCCTCAGGGAGATATCTGTACATTGACTGGGGTCTCAGTCCCTCTCCCTCAGGAAGATATCTGTACACTGACTGGTGTCTCTCAGTCCCTCTCCCTCAGGGAGATATCTGTACACTGACTGGGGTCTCAGTCCCTCTCCCTCAGGGAGATATCTGTACATTGACTGGTGTCTCTCAGTCCCCTCTCCCTCAGGGAGATACCTATACACTGACTGGTGTCTCTCAGTCCCCTCTCCCTCAGGGAGATACCTATACACTGACTGGTGTCTCTCAGTCCCTCTCCCTCAGGGAGCTATCTCTACACTGACTGGTGTCTCTCAGTCCCTCTCCCTCAGGGAGCTATCTCTACACTGACTGGGGTCTCAGTCCCTCTCCCTCAGGGAGCTATCTCTACACTGACTGGGGTCTCAGTCCCTCTCCCTCAGGGAGATATCTCTACACTGACTGGGGTCTCAGTCCCTCTCCCTCAGGGAGCTATCTCTACACTGACTGGGGTCTCAGTCCCTCTCCCTCAGGGAGCTATCTCTACACTGACTGGGGTCTCAGTCCCTCTCCCTCAGGGAGATATCTCTACACTGACTGGGGTCTCAGTCCCTCTCCCTCAGGGAGCTATCTCTACACTGACTGGGGTCTCAGTCCCTCTCCCTCAGGGAGATATCTCTACACTGACTGGGGTCTCAGTCCCTTACCCAACACTGTCTGCCATTCTTGTCGGTGATGATGCCTGTTCCAGTTGCCTCTGCCCACACTTTCTTTGCCTGCGGTCTCACTATTGCAGTGGTGATGGGACTAAAACTGTGTGTTGTTCACAGGCTCCGACGTTGTGGACTGGCTGTACCACCACATCGAGGGTTTCCAGGATCGACGAGAGGCGAGGAAGTACGCGAGCAACCTGCTGAAGGCTGGCTTCATCCGCCACACCGTCAACAAAATCACCTTCTCCGAGCAGTGTTACTACATCTTCGGGGACTTCAGCGGCTGCGAGAATTGTGAGTGCGAGAGCGCGGAGCCTCCGTCAGGTCTTTGGCAGTGAGAGTTCAAGGAGAGAATTTTCAAAAAATCTTTCCTGTTACCATGTGCTGGAAGTAACGCTACAATTATATAAAGCTCGGGTCAGACCCCGTCCGGAGTAACTGCGTCCAGTCCTGGGCCCCGCCCCTCAGGAAGGGTATATCGGCCTCGGAGGGAGAGCAGAGCAGACTCCCCAGACTGATACCCGGGACTGAAAGGGTTAAATGATGAGGGCAGGTCCCACAGACTGGGCTTGTGTTCTCTCGAGTGTAGAAGATTAAGGGGCGATCTAATCGAGGGGTTTAAAGGAGTTGACGGGGTAGAGAGAGTGAGAAACTATTCCCTCTGGTGGGAGGAGTCCAGAACAAGGGGGGCGTCACATTAAAATGAGAGCCAGGCCGTTCAGGGTGATGTCAGGAAACACTTCTTCACACAAAGGGCCGTGGGAATCTGGAACTCTCTCCCCAAAAGCTGCTGAGGCCGGGGGTCAATTGGAAATTTCAACACTGAGATCGGTAGATTTTTAAGGGTAAGGGTATTAAGTGTTACGGAGCCAAGGCGGGTAAATGGAGTTAAGATACAGAATCAGCTGCGATCTAATTGAATGGCCTCCTCCTGTTCCTACGCACCAGTTTGCTTGGAGAGGGTTACATTGCTGGGGAAAGAGCAGGAAAATCGAGGGTGATGCAGGGTTCGAATACCAAGGACACGAATGAAAAATGAGGGTGTTAAGGGTAAGAAGGGAAGTGGATGTGAATGTTACCTAAAGGATGCCGGTGAGGTGGAGTAAGTTACCCGGGGGGGGGGGGAGGGGGGCACCACAGCAGGCCGTATCAACGGGTTTGAGGCCATTGGATGTGCTTCTGGAGGAAGAAGAGTTTGAGGAGGAGGTGGGTTGTGGGGTTAAATTGAAACGAGTGGGCTGATTGCACCGAACAGCCTTTCCATAATAATTCCATAAAAAGCAAAGCAAGCACTCGGGTTTATTTCGAGAGGGATAGAATTGAAACGTAGTGAAGTCGTGCTAGACCTGTATCGAACCGTGGTTAGACTACACGTGGAGCACTGCGTACAGTTCTGGTCACCATATTATAAAAAGGATGTGGAGGTACTGGAGAGGGTGGAGAGAAGATTGACAAGGATGATACCAGAAATGCGAGGGTATACATATCGGGAAAGGATGAACAGGCTGGGTCTCTTTTCTCTTGAATAGAGAAGGCTGAGGGGTGAGCTAATAGAGGTCTTTAAAATGATGAAAGGTTTTGATGGAGTGGATACAGAGAGAATGTTTCCACTTGTGGGGAAGAGCATAACTAGAGGCCATTGATATAAGACAGTCACCCAGAAACCCAATGGGGAATTCAGAAGAAACTTCTTTACCCAGAGAGTGGTGAGAATGTGGGAGAAGGGAATAGAGGGTTATGCTGATAGATTTAGATGGGGAAAGACCGGAGGAGGCTCGAGTGGAGCATAAACACCGGCACGGACTGGTTGGGCCGAAGGGCCTGTTTCTGGGCCGTGTATCCCGTGTGATCCGATATACTCTGTAAACTCAATGATCCAGATGCATTCCAAAAGGGTTCAGAGGCAATAGCAACTAAATGGTCCAGTTGTGATCCTGGATTTGCATCGAGTTATTAATTGCCTCCCTGTTTCTTTTCCACACTAGACTTGGCCAACCTGTCCTTGAACGATAACGACGGTTCGAGCGGCGCCTCGGACCAGGACACGCTGGCTCCCCTTCCCCACCCGGGCACCACCCCGTGGCCGATCATGCATTCCTTCCAGTACCCCTACCCACCCCCACACCCCTACTCCACGCAGCCGCCCAGTTACCACGAGCTCACCACCTACAGCTACGGAGGGGGCGGCAGTGCCGGCAGCCAACACAGCGAAGGTGAGCAAAGGTTTCACAGCGCCGTGCGGCCCATCGCGCCGGAGGCCCCAAATAGGTGGCAGTCTCGGGACAGCGGCGCTCTCGGTTTTTCCGCCGGTAATTTATTTACCTTTCCACCCTTTGCTCGTTCGCAGGAAGTCGAAGCAGCGGGTCGAACCGCAGCGAGAGCGAGAGACGCAAGGACAAGGACGGCAAGACGGTGGACTCCAAGTCGGGCAGCGGCAGCGAATCGGAGTACTCCACGCGGAGCAGCGTGCGGCGCGAACACGCCGGCAGCGAGCGCTCGGCCCCGGCCAGCGAGCACAGCCACCGGAGCCACCACCACTCGGTGATGGGCAGCGTGCGGTCCCACCACTCGGTCCACGCCTACGGGCCCCCCGGCGTGCCGCTGCAGTACAACCCCCTGATGGTGATGATGGTGCCCCAGCCCCCCTCGGCTGCCGTGCCCCCTGGGGCGCCGCCCGTCCGCGACCTGGCCTCCGTGCCCCCCGAGCTCACCGCCAGCCGCCAGTCCTTCCATATGGCCATGGGAAACCCCAGCGAGTTCTTTGTGGACGTCATGTGACTCGGACGTTAGCGCGGGGACCCCGGTTTTTTGGGGGGGCGGGGGGGGGGGGCGATCGACATCGCCGGAAAATCGGAAGAGGGTGCGAGAGTGAAGATCCGCTGCCAACTTTGTACACTGTAAATAACGTCACCTTTCGCACCACGCTCTGCACAGAGTCCAGCGCAGTTCTGAAACAAACCCCCCCCCCCCACCCCTCTTCACCCACCCCCGCACGAAGATGCCGAGTTCCCGGCTGACGTTCGAGGCAGTCGCTAACTCGGAGGACCCCGAGAATCCATCGCTGGAGCAGAGACCGAGACAAGTATTTTAACATAAACTGCGGTTTAGTGTAATTTAATTGAGGTATAAGTGCAATTCTGGCCTTTTTATCTCTTCTATTTTTTATTTGTATTATAAACCAAGACCGAGTATTATCGTCCACTGTAATCGCGAGATGCCCCTGTCGGGTTTGTGCCGCCTGCAACAGTAACAAAATCTCTCAGTGAAACGCCTGCCCGGGGATGCGTTTGAAATCGCAGCCCTGGCTGAGAATCCTGCTGCAGCCTCTTCCAGAGGCGAAGCAGCTTTGCACGTCTCCAGTGCCTTGCAGTGTATCGTAGGAGGAAAGTGGAAGGTCTGGCTTTATTTTAATTTTTAATTTTATAAATTGTAGAATAAAAGTAACCCGGCTCCGTCGTTGGAATGTTTTTTTTTGGAAGAAAAGAAAATCTGGTAATCAAGTCATTAGTGCAGTACTGCAATGATTTTGGAGTTTTACAACAAAAAAAAATTTAAAAAAAAATAAACTTGCAGTCTTTCGAATCTTTGCAGTAAACTCGACCTCGTCTCACTGAAGTTTTCTGTTTCTACAGCCGCGGTCCCTGCGTGTCTCGACGTACAGAGCACATGACGCCTGGTCTCGCTCCTTTCTGGGGGCTCACCGACAGCCACTTGCCCTTACACGGCGCCCTTTGTCATAGCACACTGTCCCAAGGCGTTTCACAGGAGCAATTAGCAAACAAGATTTGACGCTGAGCCACCTAAGGAGATATTAAGGACAGGTGACCAAAAGCTTGGTCAAAGAGGTAGGTTTTAAAGAGTGTGTTAAAGGAGGAGAGACAGAGAGAGGCGGAGAGGTTTAGGGAGGGAGTTCCAGAGCTTGGGGCCCAGGCAGCTGAAGGCACGGCCACCGATGGTGGAGCGATTATAATCAGGGATGGTCAAGGGACCAGAATTGGAGGACCGCAGAGTTCTTGGAGAGTTCATAGAAATCAGAGCACAGAAGGAGGCACCTTAGCCAGTCCCACTCCCCCACCCTTTCCCAGCAGCCCTAAAAATTTATTTCCTCCAGATACTTATCCAATTCCCTTTCGAAAGCCACGATTGAGTCGGCCTCCTTTCAGGCAGTGCATTCCTGATCCTAACCACTCGCTGCATACATTTTTTTTCCTCCTGTCTTCTTTGGTTCTTTTGTCAATCACCTTAAATCTGTGTCCCTCTGGTTCCCGACCCTTCCACCAATGGGAACAGTTTCTCTCTAACTACTCTGTCCGGACCCCTCGTGATTTTGAACACCTCGATCAAATCTCCTCTCAACCTTCTCTGCTCCAAGGAGAACAACCCCAGCTTCTCCAGTCTCCCCACGTCACTGAAGTCCCTCATCCCCTGGGACCATTCTGGTAAATCTCGGGTGGTAGGGCTGGAGGCGGTTACAGAGACAGGGAGGGAGGGGGGGGGGGCGAGATCATGGAGGGGTTTGAACACGAGCTTTGTTTCGCTGTGGCAGGTGGTGCTGTGTGGGTACCCTGGGTTTCCGCTCACTGATTTCTGTCGCCACCTCGTCCTGTCCCTTTTCAAATCCTCCCGTCTCTGAGGTGATGATGGAGTTTGTTTCAGAACTCGTCACTAGAAGGCCAGTCGGGGTAGATACAGAGAAACCCCCTTCTGATGGTGGGATCCAGAACAAATGGGGGCACACCCTTAAAATGCGAGCGAGGCCATTCAGGAGCTAAACTGAAACATGGTCGTGTCTTTCATGTCCTCAGGATATCCCAAAGTGCCTTGCATCCAGTGACGTACTTTTGAAGTGTAGACATTGTAGTAATGTAGGAAGCACTATTTTTCACATAAAGGGTACTGGAAATCTAGAACTCTCTTCCCCAAAAGGCCGGAGGTGTTGGGGGACAGTTTCGAGACAGAGGGCTAGATTTTTTGTTGGGTAAGGATAGCGAGGGGTATGGAGCAAAGGCAGGTACATGGGGTTGAGGTACAGATCAGCCGTGATTTGATTGAAGGTAGAACAGGCTGGAGGGGCTTAGTACTCCTGCACCAGCTCATGCTGTACGAGTATTCTGCGGTGGGGTATGGGGCATGTTCCACCACCAGACTGGTCTAATGAGACATTAAACAGGGGCTTTAGCCGCCTGTTCCAATGGTTCAGGTGGACGTTGGACATAAGATTTAGGAGCAGGAGTCGGCCATTCGGCCCCTCGAGCCTGCTCCGCCATTCAATGAGATCATGGCTGATCTTCGACCTCAACTCCGCTTTCCCGCCCGATCCCCATATCCCTTGATTCCCCTAATATTCAAAATTCTATCCCTCTCAGCCTTGAATATACTCAACGACCGAGCCTCCACAGCCTTCTGGGGCAGAGAATTCCAAAGATTCACCACCCTCTGAGTGAAGAAATTCCTCCTCATCTCAGTCCTAAATGGCCGACCCCTTATCCTGAGACTGTGACCCCTGGTTCTAGACTCCCCAGCCCGGGGGAAACATCCTCCCTGCATCTACCCTGTCAAGCCCTGTAAGAATTTTGTATGTTTCAATGAGATCACCTCTCATTCTTCTAAATTCGAGAGAATATCGGCCTAGTCTACTCAATCTCTCCTCATAGGACAATCCCTCCATCTCAGGAATCAGTCTGGTGAACCTTCATTGCACTCCCTCTGTGGCAAGTATATCCTTCCTTAGGTAAGGAGACCAAAACTGTACACAATACTCCAGGTGTGGTCTCACCAGGGCCCTGTACAATTACAGTAAGGCGTCTTTACTCTTATACTCAAATCCTCCTGTAATAAAGGCCAACATACCATTTGCTTTCTTAATTGCTTGCTGTACCTGCACGTTAACTTTCAGTGATTGGTGTACAAGGACAGCCAGGTCCCTCTGAAGGATGCATGAAGACGATCAGGGAGTTCTCCCAGAGTCCTGGCCCCGATCACCTACCAACCACTTCCACCAAAAACTGATGAGCTGTTCATTGAACCTCGGACTAATTCACCTTTGCGATGTTTTGAAGCAGTAAATGGAGGTCCTTCCGCCCATCCCATCTCCCTTCCGCCCCGCCGTCAGCTCTTCCAAGCCCAATGCGTCACCCGCTCCCGAGTCCCAGCCGACGCTGACCAGCCAGCCCCCTTGTGCTGGGAGCGGGTCTGCGTAACGTATAACTGCAACTTCCCCCGACCGTGGGCCGCATCACCCCACAGTGACAGCCGTGTCCCCTGGTCACGTGGGGACGTCGAGTAAAATCTGTTCGTGGTGAAAATCACAGACTTTCTGCAACTCGCTTCAGCAAGTGGCCGTTTGAGGTGGAAATAATGTAGTTAGGGGTGGGGGGGGAGGGGATAACAACGAGATGTTTGGAGCGAGAAAGGAGGTCCAACAGAACCGTTTCTCACCCGGGAGCTTTGCAGGAGATTCGGGGAAGATCAGTCACGCGGACAGTGTAAGGTACACTCGGAGGAGCTTCCGGAGCGAATAGGTGGAGGGGTATGGTGGGGCAGAGGGAGGGGGAGCAGCAGAAGGGTGGGGTGGAGTGGAGGGGTGGGGCGGGGCGGAGGGGTACGGTGGGGAGGGGGGGCGGAGGGAGGGAGAGGGTGGGGCGGAGGGATACAGTGGGCAAAGTTCCCTTTAAGCTGCGCAGCTTTTAAGTTGAAAACACTGCGCATGCGTGAGATTTCAATGGGCCGTGCACTCCCTTAAAGAGGCCACGTGGCCCCCCCAATACATGACTAGGAACATCAATGGTGAGTGGGTACTGTTGAGGGTGAAGGACGTATGGTGAACAGGTAGGTAACAGAAAGACTTGGATTTATATAGCGCCTTTCATGACCACCCGACGTCACAAAGCGCTTTACAGCCAATGAAGTACTTTTGAAGTGTAGTCACTGTTGTAATGTGGGAAATGCGGCAGTCAATTTGCGCACAGCAAGCTCCCACGCACAGCAATGTGACAATGACCCGGATCATCTGTTTCAGTGATGTTGACTGAGGGATAAATATGGGCCAGAACACCGGGGAGAACTCCCCTGCTCTTCTTCGAAATAGTGGCCATGGGATCTTTTACATCCACCCGAGAGAGCAGACGGGGCCTCGGTTTAACGTCTCATCCTAAAGACGTAGGGTTGATCTACGAAAAGGACAGACATATTCTTAAAGCAATTTTCTATTTGAAGTCCCTCCCACTTCTGCATTGGACAGCGATGGTGGGTAGTGGTCTAAGTACATGCAGAATCGTCCTTTCAGTTCTTCGGGGCAGTAGTTCAGTATTAAACTTTGGTCGGCCATCTTCTGATAGAAAAATAAATGACAACACTTTGGTTTCTCGCTACAGGAATCACCGGTCCTCCATTCATTACTCATTAAAGGATAATAGATACCTGGGCAATTTCAGTGGAGGGCCGAGGCACAGCGGGTAAGACGCAGAAGAAATAATGAGGTAAATTAAATAATAGTTGGATAATGCAAAGCTTGGATTTTAAAAGCCTTCAGTTTCTGGGAGAAAAGGGAGATTGAGGGTGGCAAGGAATGCTCCGGTTGGGAGCTGGTGGTAAAATAACATTGGGGAGAGACTAAATAATGTAACAATCACTTTAGGGTACTTAAGAATATAATATAAGAATTAGGAGTAGGCCATTTGGCCCCTCGAGCCTGCACCGCCATTCAATAAGATCTCCTCAACGTGCTACAACTGTACAGGGCCCCGGTGAGACCACACCTGGAGTATTGTGCACAGTTTGGATCTCCTTACCTAAGGAAGGATATACTTGCCACAGAGGGAGTGCAACGAAGGTTCACCAGACTGATCCCTGGGATGAGAGGACTGTCTTATGAGGACAGATTGAGTAGACTGGGCCTGTATTCTCTGGAATTTAGCAGAATGAGAGGTGATCTCATTGAAACATATAATCTGAGGGGATTGACCGAGTTGCTACTGAGAGGATGTTTCCCCCGGGCTGGGGAGTCTAGAACCAGGGGTCACAGTCTCAGGATAAGGGGTCGGCCATTTAGGACTGAGATGAGGAGAAATTTCTTCACTCAGAGGGTGGTGAATCTTTGGAATTCTCTGCCCCAGAGGGCTGTGGAGGCTGAGTCTCTGAGTATATTCAAGGCAGAGATCGATAGATTTTTGGAGTCTGGGGGATTCGAGGGATCGGGCGGGAAAGTGGAGCTGAGGTCGAAGATCAGCCATGATCTCATTGAATGGCGGAGCAGGCTCGAGGGGCCGAATGGCCGACTCCTGCTCCTAATTCTTATGTTCTTAATTCCAAATTCCCACCCGATCCCCACAATCCCTTGATTTCCCCTGGAGTCCCAAAATCTATCGATCTCAGCCTTGAATATACTGGAACGTGACCAATGTCCCATCCTCCCCCCCCCCCCCCCCCCCACTCGGCCCACCTCCCACAATGCGCAGCACATTCAAATCTTTGCACACGTGCGATGCCGATAATTGAAAGCGGCCTGCGTGGGAACATGGAACGTGGCCCGGGGATTTTGCAGCGTTTGGCTGGTATTGTGTGACACTTTGTTCCGGGAGTGGGACCGGTTTTCTTCTCTGCTCATCCTCACTTGCCCTTCAAGGAAATGACACGCCTGATCACTCGCCTTACTCTCTGTTGTTGGGTTTTCTGCAGAAAGTGACGGTGAGTGTGACTCCTGTTGTTCCATGTCATGCAGGAAGAGGGCGCTCTTTCCCTTTTAAGGAGCCGAGTCCAACTCTGGTAAACACAAGCCTCGAGGGTTTCATCGGAGGTGAAGTTGCATTGGAAAATGCTTGAGCCTCAGATCAGAAGCACCGGTTTCTTGTCACTAGTGACTCATCATCATAGGCAGTCCCTCGAAGCGAGGACGGCTTGCTTCCACGCCAAAAAATGATAAGTTCACAGGTGTTTCAATGAAGGACCTAATATTCCAGATCCCGAACTACATCCTGAAGGGTGGAAGATGCCTGTGGGTGGATTTTTTAACGTGGGGTGACCGTTGCACACCAGCCACCACACGGGCTTGACAGAGCGAGGTCTTGGTCCAGTGGCAAGGGTTAACCAGGACGACTGGAGACCTGCTCTGCTGCACGGACCCAGTGCGCGCACATATCTCAGTGTGGGCTGGGCCCGTGCTGCCCCTGGGCCCTGAACTCGCGCTTCTCCTGGGCCCCGGTCACTTCCCTCTACAATCTCTCGCCGCTCCTTCGCCCCTCTTGCTGTGCCTGCCCGCACTGCGGTCAGCTTCGTAGCCGTCGCCCTCCTGCAGCAGCACGCGCTGCTCCCTGCAGTGATATACTGCCCCACGTTGCTCCCTCCAAAGGTCCCGGCCTACCGATGGTTTCGTGACTGGTGGCTTTGCATCTGCGGCGTGTGTGTGTGTGATGGGCAAAACTGTCCATGAAGGAGTATTTAGATGTGTATGAGACGAGGGGGAAGCACTGGCGATTGCAGTCAGGAGGGGCAAGAATACAAGGTAATAAA
Organism: Pristiophorus japonicus; assembly: GCF_044704955.1. Taxonomy (NCBI): domain Eukaryota; kingdom Metazoa; phylum Chordata; class Chondrichthyes; family Pristiophoridae; genus Pristiophorus; species Pristiophorus japonicus. The sequence goes on from NC_091996.1 coordinate 94,834,117, forward strand.
GTCAGTCATGAGATTACTGGTATCAAGATGGTCGCAGCCTCATGACAACACGCTTACACAGTCAATGGTTTGAATAAAATAGCTCATTTAAATGGGCTATGGGGAAAGAGCAGGGGGAGTGGGCTCGTTCAATAGCTCTTTCAAAGAGCCAGTACAGGCACAATGGGCCGAATGGCGGACACCTGTGCGGTATGAATCTTAGTTGGAAGTGCGGCACTGTCTGAGGGGCAGTACTGAGGGAGCGCCGCACTGTCGGAGGGGCAGTACTGAGGGAGCGCCGCACTGTCGGAGGGGCAGTACTGAGGGAGCGCCGCACTGTCGGAGGGGCAGTACTGAGGGAGCGCCGCACTGTCGGAGGGGCTGTACTGGGGGAGCACCGCACTGTCGGAGGGGCAGTACTGAGGGAGCGCCGCACTGTCGGAGGGGCAGTACTGGGGGAGTGCCGCACTGTTGGAGGGGCAGTACTGAGGGAGCGCCGCACTGTCGGAGGGGCTGTGTTTCAGATGAGACATTAAACCAAGGCCCTGTCTGCTCTCTCAGGTGGATGTAAAAGATCCCACGGCCACTATTTCAAAGAAGAGCAGGGGAGCTCTCCCCGGTGTCCTGGGGCCAATATTTATCTTTCAACCAACATCACTGGAACAGATGATCTGGGTCATTATCACGTTGCTGTTTGTGGGAGCTTGCTGTGCGCAAAGTGGCTGCCGTGTTTCCTACATTTCAACAGTGGCTGCACTTTAAAAAAAAAAAGTACCTTGTTGGCTGAAACGCTTTGGCGCGTCGGTGGTCAAAAATGGGAGTTGCCTTTCTGTCGGGTGGTTCATTACTGGAGCATAGCTCCCCCAAGTGGTATGATGAAGGTTTGCGTGCTCCCCTCGCCAGCCCAACATAGTTAAGAGATGTAATTTCCCAAGGGGCTGAACAGTCTCCTGTTCTTATCGGCCCCTGTTGCCGAGACTCTCTCGAGGTCCCGGTCTCTCCATTGGAGCGGGTACGTCCAAATTACCTTTGCCGCCACTCGGGATCGCCAGGGGTCGTACAGAATTCCGAAACTCGGGAACACTGTGGTCAATGAAGACCCCTATCCCCTCGACACGCTGTTTTCTCAATTGTCCAGTGACAGCCAACAAGGAAGTTCCGTTTCTGCTCTAAGGAGAACAATCCCAGCTTCTCCGTCTCTCCACGTAACTCAAGTCCCTCATCCCTGGTACCATTCTGATAAAGTTCCTTGTCCTCTTCCCTAACTATTCTAAACGTGATATTATGATCACTATTCCCCAAATGCTCCCCCACTGAAACATACTTCACTTGCCTCACCTAATTCCCCACAACTGGATCCAGCACTGCTTCCTTCCTCTTTGGGTTGGAGAGACACTGATCAAGAAAGTTCTCTTGTACACATTTCAGGAATTCCTCCCCCTCTTTTCCCGGTGCACTGTTATTTTCCCAGGATATATTAGGATAATGTAATTGTAATTTCAGCTGCCTGGGCCCCAAGCTCCAGAACTCCCTCCCTAAACCTCTCTGCCTCTCTCTTCTTCAAGATGCTCCTTAAAACCTCCCTCTTTCACCCAGCTTTTGGTTACTTGTCCCTAATATTGCCTTATGTGGCTCGGTGTTTGATTTTCGCTCCTGTCAAGCATCTCGAGATGTTTTGCTGCTTTAAAGGCGTCATATAAATGTGACATTCTGATTGTGCCATTTCCAGTAAAATCATCATCATCATCATAGGCAGTCCCTCAGAATCGAGGAAGACTTGCTTCCACTCTAAAAATGAGTCCTTAGGTGGCTGAACAGTACAGTACGGGAACCACAGTCCCTGTCACAGGTGGGACAGACAGCGGTTGAGGGAAGGGGAGGGTGGGACTGGTTTGCCGCACGCTCCTTCCGCTGCCTGCGCTTGGTTTCTGCATGCTCTCGGCAATGAGACTTGAGGTGCTCAGCGCCCTCCCGGATACACTTCCTCCATTTAGGGCGGACTGGTCTTTGGCCAGGGACTCCCAGGTGTGGGTGGGGATGTTGCACTTTATCAGGGAGGCTTTGAGGGTGTCCTTGAAACGTTTACTCTGCCCACCTTTGGCTCGTTTACCGTGAAGGAGTTCAGAGTAGAGCGCTTGGATTGGGAGTCTTGTGTCTGGCATGCGGACAGTGTGGCCCACCCAGCGGAGCTGGTCGAGTGTGGTCAGTGCTTCGATGCTGGGGATGTTGGCCTGGTCGAGGACACAAATGTTCCCATAAAATAAACTGCAGTGAACGGGCCAACGGGCGTTGTCAGCTATCGACCGTCTTACCTTGTCCTGCTTACAGGCTCAAAGATCAGTCCGAGAGTGCTGTGTCGTGTTACTCACAGATCCCACCACACCTAGTCACAACCATTTAACTGTCCGAGGAGCCTCTTCCTGCGACTCACAGAGGCACAAGCTTTTATAATTCACTCTCTTCTCTACCTCCTTTTCTCTGCCCAGGGCTTTGCTTCTGACCCATTGCCAGGAAATCGGGGAGATCTTATTTTTTCTTCCGTAACTTGTGAACCTTATTATATTACCAATTCCCCCCTCCACTGTGTCCATGAAACACTTTATGCCTCACCGGTCAAAAGGGACCGAGTGTAATGTAGCCAGATTTGCTGATGATACAAAGATAGGTGAGAAGGCAAGTTGTGAGGAGGTCATAAATAATCTGCAAAGGGATATAGACAGGGCAAGTGAATGGGCAGGTATTTGGCAGATGGAGAATAATATGGGAAATGTGAGGTTATCCACTTTGGTAGGAAGAATTTAAAAAAAATTATTATCGAAATGGAGAGAGACTACAGAATGATGTGGTGCAGAGGGATCGGGGGGGTCCTTGTACATGAAACACAAGAAGTTAGTATGCAGGTACAGCAAGTGATCAGGAAGGCAAATGGAATGTTGGCCTTTATTGCAAGGGGGATGGAGTATAAAAGCAGAGAAGTCCTGCTACAGCTGTACAGGGTATTGGTGAGACCACACCTGGAGTACTGCGTACAGTTTTGGTCTTCGTATTTAAGGAGGGATCATCATCGGCAGTCCCTCGGAATTGAGGAAGACTTGCTTCCACTCTTAAAATGAGTGGCTGAACAGCCCAATACAAGAACCACAGTCCCTGTCACAGGTGGGACAGACAGCGGTTGAGGGAAAGGGGAGGGTGGGACAGGTTTGCCGCACGCTCCTTCCGCTGCCTGCGCTTGGTTTCTGCATGCTCTTGGCGACGAGACTCGAGGTGCTCAGCGCCCTCCCGGATGCTCTTCCTCCACTTGCATTGGAGGTAGCTCAGAGAAGGTTCACTCGGTTGATTCCTGGGATGAAGGGGTTGCTTTATGAAGAAAAGTTGAGCAGGTTGGGCTTATACTCATTGGAATTTAGAAGAATGAGAGGTGATCTTATTGAAACGTATAAGATTCTGAGGGGGTTTGACAGGGTAGATGCAGAGAGGATGTTTCCCCTCGTGGGGGAATCTAGAACTAGGGGGGCATAGTCTCAGAATAAGGGGCCGCACATTTAAGATGGAGATGAGGAGGAATTTCTTCTCTGAGGGTTGTAAATCTGTGGAATTCTCTGCCTCAGAGAGCTGTGGAGGCTGGGCCATTGAATATATTTAAGACAGAAATAGATTTTTGAGCGATAAAGGAGTCGAGGGTTATGGGGAGCGGGCAGGGAAGTGGAGCTGAGTCCATGATCAGATCAGCCACGATCGTATTGAATGGCGGAGCAGGCTCGAGGGGCCGAATGGCCGACACCTGCTCCTATTTCTTATGTTCTTATGAAGAGGAGAGCCCGTACAACGAATGGCCGTGAGAGACAGCTCGGGTTCCCGGGGCCTGGCGCTGATGAGAAATTCCTCCCGGACGGGGGCCCCACGCCCGTGGCTCTGCGATACATCTGACGGGAGTCGGGGCCAATCGCAGCTTTCAGCACCGGGATGTCTTTTGCCGCGGGTCGGACTTAGCGACACGACATCTGAGCTGCCAGCACCTCCGGTAATGCGCAGCCTGCTCCCTCGCCGGGTCAGTTAATGATGGTGGTCCGCATCGACTCGGGCCGAGGTGGGGGGGGGGAGGGTCTCGGAGCTCTGGGTTACGTCCGAGGCTGGAGGGAGAGGTGGTGTGAGGTGAGTATGCAGTTTGGTGGCATTGTCACGTTCGAGGACCTTGGGGTGAAAAGGTCAGCTAAAGGTAGGACAGTTTTGGGGGGAAGGTGAGTTGAGGTGCACTAACCCATTACAGAGGAAGCATCCATCCTGGCCCTGTCGTCTGTGGGTTATACTGCACTGAGCTGAATTAACCCTCTAGAGCCACTTCGGAGAGCTCACTGCTTCGCTTGTATCCTCCGAGGGGGCAGTTCACAGCTGCTGGGAGTAACCTAATGTCAGGGAGCAGAGCTTCGGGGATAGAGTTGGGAGTTTTTAAGCTCCACAGATTTTTTTTTCATTCTACTCAATGAACAGTGAAACAGAAACTGTCTCACTTTTAAGTTTGAAGACGGATTGCACTTCTGTTGTGTGGCCAGCAGATGGCAGATGCTGATCAATGTGGATAAATATATGTAAAACAGTGCATTGAACAGGCTGTATCATCAACTATACAGTGCATCAAACAGGCTGTATCATCAACTATACAGTGCATCAAACAGGCTGTATCATCAACTATACAGTGCATCAAACAGGCTGTATCATCGACTATACAGTGCAGAAACAGTGCATCAAACAGGCTGTATCATCGACTATACAGTGCAGAAACAGTGCATTGAACAGGCTGTATCATCAACTATACAGTGCATCAAACAGGCTGTATCATCAACTATACAGTGCATCAAACAGGCTGTATCATCGACTATACAGTGCATCAAACAGGCTGTATTATCGACTATACAGTGCATCAAACAGGCTGTATCATCGACTATACAGTGCATCAAACAGGCTGTATCATCGACTATACAGTGCAGAAACAGTGCATCAAACAGGCTGTATCATCGACTATACAGTGCATCAAACAGGCTGTATCATCGACTATACAGTGCAGAAACAGTGCATCAAACAGGCTGTATCATCGACTATACTGTGCATCAAACAGGCTGTATCATCGACTATACAGTGCATCAAACAGGCTGTATCATCGACTATACAGTGCATCAAACAGGCTGTATCATCGACTATACAGTGCATCAAACAGGCTGTATCATTGACTATACAGTGCATCAAACAGCCTGTATCATCGACTATACAGTGCAGAAACAGTGCATCAAACAGGCTGTATCATCGATTATACAGTGCATCAAACAGGCTGTATCATTGACTATACAGCGCATCGAACAGCCTGTATCATCGACTATACAGTGCAGAAACAGTGCATGGTACAGGCTGTATCATCGACTATACAGTGCAGAAACAGTGCATTGAACAGCCTGTATTATCGACTATACAGTGCATCGAACAGGCTGTATCATCGACTATACAGTGCATTGAACAGCCTGTATCATCGACTATACAGTGCAGAAACAGTGCATGGTACAGGCTGTATCATCGACTATACAGTGCAGAAACAGTGCATTGAACAGCCTGTATTATCGACTATACAGTGCATCGAACAGGCTGTATCATCGACTATACAGTGCAGAAACAGTGCATCGAACAGCCTGTATCATCGACTATACAGTGCATTGAACAGCCTGTATTATCGACTATACAGTGCATCGAACAGGCTGTATCATCGACTATACAGCGCAGAAACAGGCCATTCGGCCCAACTGGTCTGTGCTGGTCCTCATACTCCACACCAGCCTCCTCCCAGTCCATCTGACACATCTCGGCCCTTCGGTATGTCTTTCTATTCCCTTTGCTCTCAATAACTCATCTAGTTTCGTCTAGAGCCGCAACCACTCCCTGTAGCAGTGAGTTCCACATTCTCACCGCCCTCTGGGCAACCCGATTGGATTCATTATGGCCCCTAGCTTGGGATTCTTCCTCGAGGGGAAACGTTTGATGATCGCTCCTCTGAAGCGTCTTGGGACATTAGCTCGTATTCCCTTGAGTTTGGCAGGTTGAAGAGTGCTGTAATCGAATTATTTAAAATGATGGAAGATGTGAGATAGGGCAGATGGAAAGAAACTATTTCCTCTGGTGGGAGAGCGGGGGGCGGCGGGGAGTTCAGAACAAGGGGGCGTAACCTTAAAATTAGAGCCAGACTGTTCAGGGGTAATATCAAGAAGCACTTCACACAAAGGGGACTGGGAATCTGGAACTGTGTCCCCCAAAATGTCTGTGGAGGCTGTCAATTGGAGCTTTCGAGACCGAGATTTCTATTGGGTAAGGGGTATCAAGGAATATAGGGCAAAGGTGGGTGTGCGATTGAGGTACAGATCAGCCAGGATCTAATTGAATGGTGGAACAAGCTCGAAGGGCTGAATGGACTCCTCCTGCTCCTGCACGTGTGCACACGCAGCTGTGACAATTTGCACGTGGCACAAAAGTGTGGCAGATGAGTGCGTCGCAAAACTTAAAAACTTACGTTAGTGGATGCTCTGTTTAACCGTGTCAGCATTGCCCAACGCATTATTTTGCTGCAAAGGCATTATTTGTCACCTATTGGTTCCTGTTAAGGGAACTGGGTCTATTTACAGTGGGCAGAGACTCATTTGCCCTTGGGGGTCATGAGGTCGATTAGTGGCCAACGAAGGCCCAGTAGGGAACATAAGAGTTAGGAGCAGGAGTCGGCCATTCGGCCCCTCGAGCCCGCTCCGCCATTCAATGAGACATTGGCTGATCTTCCACCTCTCCACTTTCCCATTCAGGCTTGATTACGATGCTTTCTACAGTAAAATAATCTGTCAGCACACTCACTGTGTAGACTCTTGCGTGAAAAATAGCCGCTTGAGATGTTACTTCCGTGCATTTCTCTTCAGGGACTACCCTAATGTCCATCGTGGCAGTGAAAGTCGTCCATTGTGGCCAATTCTGCGCACCGTACTTTAGGAAGGATGTCACGGCCTTGGAGAGGGTGCAGAGGAGATTGACCAGAATGGTCCCGGGGATGAAGGATTTCAGTGATCTGGAGAAGCTGGGGTTATTCTCCTTGGAGCAGGGAAGGTTATGGGGAGATTTGATAAAGATGTTCAAAAATCATAAGGGTTTAGATGAGAGTTTGGATAAGGAGAAACTGTTCCCGGGGCAGGAGGGTCGGTAACCAGAGGGACATAGATTGACGATAATCGGCGATGGAACCAGAGGGGGAGATGGGGAGAATGTGTTTACGCAGCGAGTTGTTGTGATCGGGAACGCGCTGCCTGAAAGGGCGGTGAGAGCAGATTCAATAGTAACTTTCAAACCTGGAATTGGATAAATACTTGATGGGGAAACATTCACCGGGCTGTGGGGAAAGAGCAGGGAGAGTGGGACTGATGGGATCGCTCGTTCACAGAGCCGGCACAGGCTCGATGGGCCCAATGGCCTCCTCCTGTGCTGTGTGGTTGTAACGAACAGGCAGTGTAGTGTTAATAGAGGTCTTTCCCCAGCACTATGAATGCTGGGGTATACCTGACACCACTACCATCACTTATTTTGCTTCTGACTGTCCAGCAAGCATAAGCCTTTCCACCATGTACAAGACACAAGTCAGGAGTGTGATGGAACACTCCCCACTTGCCTGGATGAGTTGCAGCTCCAACAACACTCGAGAAGCTCGACACCATCCAGGACAAAGCAGCCCGCTTGATCGGCACGCTACCCACCACCTTCAACACTCACTCCCTCCACCTCCGGCGCACCGTGGCTGCAGTGTGTACCATCTACAAGATACACTGCAGCAACTCGCCAAGGCTTCTTCGGCAGCACCTCCCAAACCCGCAACCTCCACCACCTCATCATCATAGGCGGTCCCTCAAACGAGGATGACTTGCTTCCACAAGAGTTCACAGATGTTTCAATGAAGGACCCGATGTTCCAGTCCTGTGCTGTGCGTGGATTTTTTTAACGTTTGGTGACCGTTACACACCAGCCACCACACGGGTTTGATACAGCTAGGTCTTTATCCAGGATTAACCAGGACGACTGGAGACCTGCTCTGCTGCACGGACCTAGTGCGCACACATATCGCAGTGTGGGCTGGGCCCGTGCTGCCCCTGGGCCCTCGGTTCTTCTAAGTTGATTTAGGATCCAAGGGGAGGACAAGGCACTTTGCATAAATTCCTACTATTTTTCCCTACTCTCCTCCCCACCTCTGAAGGTGCTAACGCTGGCTAGGTTCGGTTCTACACTCACTGGTTCCCCTCCCTCTCGTCCCCTGGAAATGCTGACGCTGGCTGGGTTCAGTTCTACACTCACTGGTTCCCCTCTCTCTCCTCTCCTGAAGGTGCTGACTCTGGCTGGGTTCAGTTCTACACTCACTGGTTCCCCTCTCCTCCCCTGAAGGTGCTAACGCTGGCTAGGTTCGGTTCTACACTCACTGGTTCCCCTCCCTCTCGTCCCCTGAAGGTGCTGACTGTGGCTGGGTTCAGTTCTACACTCACTGGTTCCCCTCCCCTGAAGGTGCTGACTGTGGCTGGGTTCAGTTCTACACTCACTGGTTCCCCTCCCCTAAAGATGCTGACTCTGGCTGGGTTCAGCTCTACACTCACTGGTTCCCCTCCCCTGAAGGTGCTGACTCTGGCTGGGTTCAGTTCTACACTCACTGGTTCCCCTCCCTCTCCCCTGAAGGTGCTGACTCTGGCTGGGTTCAGTTCTACAAACATTTGTCTCAGCCTTGAATATACTCAAAGACTGAGCCTCCACAGCCTTCTGTGGCAGAGAATTCCAAAGATTCACCACCCTCTGAGTGAAGAAATTCCTCCTCATCTCAGTCCTAAATGGCCGACCCCTTATCCTGAGACTGTGACCCCCAGTTCTAGACTCCCCAGCCCGGGGGGAAACATCCTCTCAGCATTTCTGTGAGGAAGTGCTTCCTGACATCACCCCTGAATGGCCGAGCTTTCATTTTCTTTAACGTTCTGTCCCCTTCACCAGAGGAAATCGCTTCTCTCTATCTACCCCATCAACTCCTTTAATCCTCTTAAACACCTCAATTAGATCACCCCTTAACCTTCTATATTCAATGGAACATAAGAAATAGGAGCAGGAGTAGGCCATCTGGTCCCTCGAGCCGAATCTGTGCAATCTGGCTTCATCGTTTACAAAAGTCATGACTGTAAGTACAGGATAGAAATTCCAAACAAGACAGTTCTAGTTTCTCTGGAACATTCATTCCTCCAAAGCTGCAGAATTAGTCCCACTCCCCTGCTCTTACCCCATAACCCTGCAATTTTTTCCAACTCAAGTATTCCACCTAGAAGGACAAGGGCAGCAGGCGCATGGGAACACCACCACCTCCACGTTCCCCTCCGAGTCACACATCATCCCGACTTGGAAATATATCGGCCGTTTCTTCATCGTCGCTGGATCACAATCCTGGAACCCCCTCCCTAACAGCACTGTGGGAGCACCTTCACCACACGGACTGCAGCGGTTCAAGAAGGCTCACCACCACCTTCTCAAGGGGCAATTAGGGACGGGCAATAAATGCCGGCCTTGCCAGAGACGCCCACATCCCAGGAACAAATTTTAAAAAAACGCTTACAGGTCCCACAGCTGGACAGCCCGTGATACCAGGCAGAGAAATATATAGAAAGAAAGGGAAAGAGATTGAGACGAAACATAGAAATTAGGTGCAGGAGTAGGCCATTCGGCCCTTCGAGCCTGCACCACCATTCAATAAGATCATGGCTGATCATTCACCTCAGTACCTCTTTCCTGCTTTCTCTCCATACCCCTTCATCCCTTTGGCCATAAGGGCCATATCTAACTTCCTTTTGAATATATCCAACGAACTGGCCTCAACAACTTTCTGTGGTAGAGAGAGATTTGGGGGGGGCTATTGATGCCCTTTGCTCATTCTGCGGCACTAAGTTGCCCTGTGGCACATGTCCCAGTTCTGTCTGCGAGACTACTTGTATTTTGCACTGTGACCACGGGACGTGAACAAGTGCCACAGCAAACGAAACCAATCCTGTGGTTTCCAGAGAAGCAACTCAGGGGAAAATGAAACTGAAAGTCTTTCACTTTCTATGTTGCCGAAACCACCCTGTGGGCTCAAATGGAAAGTGCTAAATTTTACTTGTCCATTCCATTCCGCCAAATCAGCAAGGGTGATTTTTTTTAAAAAACTTAATTCATCGTTAAATGGTTTATTTTACAGATAGTCTTATTCTGTGGGAATAAACATGATGACAGGCACTGGAAATTGACTGGAGCATTATTACCAGTGTGTGTTTTGAATAAATTATTAACCGACTCGATTCCCATTGAGGGACATCAAAGACTGATCATGTCCTTACCCGACTTTTGTACATTCAGCAGGGATGACAACAGGGCAAGGCCAAAGGGTCGCTCTCTCGCCTCCTGAGTCAGAAGGTCGTGGTGCGAATCCAACACGAGACTTTAGCACACAATCAAGGCCGACACTCCCAGTGCAGTACTGAGGGAGCGCCGCACTGTCGGAGGGGCAGTACTGAGGGAGCGCCGCACTGTCGGAGGGGCAGTACTGAGGAAGCGACGCACTGTCGGAGGGGCAGTGCTGAAGGAGCGACGCACTGTCGGAGGGGCAGTACTGAGGGAGCGCCGCACTGTCGGAGGGGCAGTACTGAGGGAGGGCCGCACTGTCGGAGGGGCAGTACTGAGGGAGGGCCGCACTGTTGGAGGGGCAATACTGAGGGAGCGCCGCACTGTCGGAGGGGCAGTACTGAGGGAGCGCTGCACTGTCGGAGGGGGAGTACTGAGGGAGCGACACACTGTCGGAGGGGCAATACTGAGGGAGGGACGCATTGTCGAAGGGGCAGTACTGAAGGAGCGGCACACTGTCGGAAGGGCAGTACTGAGGGAGCGCCGCACTGTCGGGGAGGCAGTGCTGAAGGAGTACCGCACTGTCGGAGGGGCAGTACTGAGGGAGCGCACCACTGTAGGAAATGCCAATGTTGGAAAAACCGAGGCTCCGTCTGCCCTCTCAAATGGACGTAAAAAATCCCTTGGCACCATTGGGTAGAAGAGCAGAGGTGTTTCTTGCCAGTGTTCTGGGCCAATATTTATCTCAACCAACATTAGTAAAAAAACATCCCAAGGTGATTTGCAAGAGCATTATCGCAGAAAACCTTTTGACACCGAGCCACATAAGGAGAAATTAGCACCGGTGCCCAAAATCATGGTCAACGAAGTACCTTTCAAGGGGTATCTTGAAGGAACAGAGAGAGGCAGAGAGGTTTAGGGAGGGAGTTCCAGAGCTTGGGGCCCAGGCAGCTGAAGGCACAGCCACCAATGGTGGAGCGATGGAAATCGGAGGATGCGCAAGAGGCCAGAATTAGAGGAGCGCAGAGATCTCGAAGGGTTGTGGGGCTGGAGGAAGTTACAGAGATAGGGAAGGGCGAGGGGCCATGGAGGGATTTGAAAGCAAGGATGAGATCAAGTCGTTGCCGGACTGGGAGCCAATGTAGGTCAGCGATGGCTGAACGGGACTCTGTGCGAGTTAAGACAAGGGCCAGCAGTGTTTTGGATGAGCTCAAATTTATGGAGTGTGTAAGGTGGGAGGCTGGCAACAAAGGCATGGACGAGGGATAACTCGATGGCTTTGGTGAGGAGTCTTGCTTTGGACAGAACAAACCTGTGGCTAAGGGAGCACCCATCGCAAAGACTCCCTTAGCCAATGGTTCAACTGCATTATCACCAAAGTAGCAATTTAATCGTTGGTTGTTGTCTCCTGCAAATCCCCTGCAAGGACAGATGCACCAACGTTAGCGTCCTCGACCAGGCCAACATCCCCAGCATCGAAGCACTGACCACACTCGACCAGCTCCGTTGGGCGGGCCACATTGTTCACATGCCTGACACAAGACTCCCAAAGCAAGTGCTTTACTCTGAACTCCCACATGGCAAGCGAGCCCCAGGTGGGCAGAGGAAGCGTTACAAGGACACCCTCAAAGCCTCCCTGATAAAGTGCAACATCCCCACTGACACCTGGGAGTCCCTGGCTAAAGACCGCCCTAAGTGGAGGAAGAGCATCTGGGAGGGCGCTGAGCACCTCGAGTCTCATCGCCAAGAGCATGCAGAAACCAAGCGCAGGCAGTGGAAGGAGCGTGCGGCAAACCAGCCCCACCCACCCTTTCCCTCAACGACTGTGTCCCACCTGTGACAGGGACTGTGGTTCCCGTATTGGACTGTTCAGTCACCTAAGAACTCATTTTTAGAGTGGAAGCAAGTCTTCCTCGATTTCGAGGGACTGCCTATGATGAGCAACTTAAGGGGTATCTGACGATTCGGAAAGATAGGCGGGAAGGGAAGGGAGGTGGGGTACCTCTGTTACTAAGGGATGATATCAGGGCAGTTGTGAGGGATGATATTGGCTCCAATGAACAAAATGTTGAATCATTGTGGGTGGAGATTAGAGATAGTAAGGGGAAAAAGTCACTGGTCGGCGTAGTTTATAGGCCCCCAAATAATAACTTCATGGTGGGGCGGGCAATAATCAAGGGAATAATGGAGGCATGTGAAAAAAGGAACGGTAGTAGTTATGGGGGATTTTAACCTACATATCGATTGGTCAAATCAAATCGCAGGGGGTAGCCTGGAGGAGGAATTCATAGAATGCACACGGGATTGTTTCTTAGAACAGTATGTAACAGAGCCTACAAGGGAGCAAGCCATTTTGGATCTGGTCCTGTGTAACGAGACAGGAAAAATAAACGATCTCCTCGGAATGAGTGATCACAATATGGTTGAATTTGTAATACAGATTGAGGATGAGGAAGTTGTGTCAGAAACGAGCGTACTATGCTTAAACAAAGGGGGCTACAGTGGGATGAGGGCAGAGTTGGCTAAAGTAAACTGGAAACAAGGACTAAACGGTGGCACAATTGAGGAACAGTGGAGGACTTTTAAGGAGCTCTTTCATAATGCGCAACAAAAATATATTCCAGTGAAAAAGAAGGGCGGCAAGAGAAGAGATAACCAGCTGTGGATAACCAAGGAAATAAAGGAAAGTATCAAATCAAAGACCAATGCGTATAAGGTGGCCAAGGTTAGTGGGAAACTAGAGGATTGGGAAGATTTTAAGCAACAGCAAAGAATGACTAAAAAAGCAATAAAGAAAGGGAAGATAGATTACGAAGGTAAACTTGCACAAAACATAAAAACAGATAGTAAAAGCTTTTACAGATATATAAAACGGAAAAGAGTGACTAAAGTAAATGTTGTTCCTTAGAAGATGAAAAGGGGGATTTAATAATAGGAAATGTGGAAATGGCTGAGACCTTAAACAATTATTTTGCTTCCGTCTTCACAGTGGAAGACACAAAAACCATGCCAAAAATTGCTGGTCATAGGAATGTGGGAAGGGAGGACCTTGAGATGATCACTATCACTAGGGAGGTAGTGCTGGACAGACTAATGGGACTGAAGGTAGACAAGTCCCCTGGTCCTGATGAAATGCATCCCAGGGTATTAAAATAGATGGCGGAAGTTATAGCAGATGCATTTGTTATAATCTACCAAAATTCTCTGGACTCTGGGGAGGTACCAGCGGATTGGAGAGCAGCTAATGTAATATCTCTGTTTAAAAAAGGGGGCAGGCAAAAGGCAGGTAACTATAGGCCGGTTAGTTTAACATCTGTAGTGGGGAAAATGCTTGAAGCTATCATTAAGGAAGAAATAGCGGGACATCTGGATAGGAATAGTGTAATCAAGCAGACGCAACATGGATTCATGAAAGGGAAATCATGTTTAACTAACTTACTGGAATTCTTTGAGGATATAATGAGCATGGTGGATAGAGGTGTACCGATGGATGTGGTGTATTTAGATTTCCAAAAGGCATTCGATAAGGTGCCACACAAAAGGTTACTGCAGAAGATAAAGGTACGCAGAGTCAGAGGAAATGTATTAGCATGGATAGAGAATTGGCTGGCGAACAGAAAGCAGAGAGTCGGGATAAATGGGTCCTTTTCCGGTTGGAAATCAGTGGTGTGCCACAGGGATCAGTGCTGGGACCACAACTGTTTACAATATACATAGGTGACCTAGAGGAGGGGACAGAGTGTAGTGCAACAAAATTTGCAGATGACACTAAGATTAGTGGGAAAGCGGGTTGTGTAGAGGACACAGAGAGGCTGCAAGGAGATTTGGATAGGTTAAGCGAATGGGCTAAGGTTTGGCAGATGGAATACAATGTCGGAAAGTGTGAGGTCATCCACCTTGGGGAAAAAAAACAGTAAAAGGGAATATTATTTGAATGGGGAGAAATTACAACATGCTGCGGTGCAGAGGGACCTGGGGGTCCTTGTGCATGAATCCCAAAAGGTTAGTTTGCAGGTGCAGCAGGTAATCAGGAAGGTGAATGGAATGTTGGCCTTCATTGCGAGAGGGATGGAGTACAAAAGCAGGGAGGTCCTGCTGCAACTGTACAGGGTATTGGTGAGGCCGCACCTGGAGTACTGAGTACAGTTTTGGTCACTTTACTTAAGGAAGGATATACTGGCTTTGGAGGGGGTATGGAGACGATTCACTAGGCTGATTCGAGAAATGAGGGGGTTACCTTATGATGATAGATTGAGTAGACTGGGTCTTTACTCCTTGGAGTTCAGAAGGATGAGGGATGATCTTATAGAAAATTTAAAATCATGAAAGGGATAGACAAGATAGAGGCAGAGAGGTTGTTTCCGTTGGTGGGGGAGACGAGAACTAGGGAGCACAGCCTCAAAATACGGAGGAGCCAATTTAAAACCGAGTTGAGAAGGAATTTCTTCTCTCAGAGGGTTGTGAATCTGTGGAATTCTCTGCCCAAGGAAGCAGTTGAGGCTAGCTCATTGAATGTTTTCAAGTCAAAGATAGATAGATTTTTAAGCAATAAGGGAATTAAGGGTTTCGGGGAGCGGGCAGGTAAGTGGAGGTGAGTCCACGGCCAGATCAGCCATGATCTTGTTGAATGGCGGAGCAGGCTCGAGGGGCTAGATGGCCTACTCCTGTTCCTAATTCTTATGTTCTTAATAGCTGGATCCACTCAGAATCTCCCAGCATGACTGACATGCCACTTCAGCAGTGAGGATGCCCTCTGGGGTCAGTGGCCAGTCAATCAGCTTGTAATCCTCCCATATTCGGCAATAATGATGCAGGAAAGGGATATCCTTTCACTGGCCTGGTCCTTTCCTTCTCAGCTACGATTTGATAAGAAGAGACACTGGGCCCAAAAGGCAAAAACTGAGAGGGAGCGGGATGACATGCCACTCACTGTGTTACAATCTATCACGTGATCGTGGGTCCAGAAGTGATCTGGCCCATGTGGATTGGAATCAAAAATTGGTAGGCGGTACAGTTGTTAAAGGTGATTGGCGGAGGAACCAAAGGCAACATGAAGAAAAACCTATTTACACAGCGAGTGGTTAGGATCTGGAATGCGCTGCCTGAATTGGATAAGTACCTGAAGGAAAAGAATTAGCAGGGCCACAGGGAAAGGGCGGAGGAGTGCGACTGGCTGAAGTTCTATCATTTTATTTTTTTGTTCCTGGGATGTGGGCGTCGCTGGCCAAGGCCGGCATTTATTGCCCATCCCCCTAATTGCCCCTTGAGAAGGTGGTGGTGAGCCGCCTTCTTGAACCGCTGCAGTCCGTGTGGTGAAGGTGCTCCCACAGTGCTGTTAGGGAGGGAGTTCCAGGATTGTGACCCAGCGACGATGAAGGAACGGCCGATATATTTCCAAGTCGGGATGGTGTGTGACTGGGAGGGGAACGTGGAGGTGGTGGTGTTCCCGCGCGCCTGCTGCCCTTGACCCTCTAGGCGGTAGAGGTCGCGGGTTTGGGAGGTGCTGCCGAAGAAGCCTTGGCGAGTTGCTGCAGTGCATCTTGTAGACGGTGCACACTGCAGCCAGGGGGCGCCGGTGGTGGAGGGAGTGAGTGTTGAAGGTGGTGGGTAGCGTGCCGATCAAGCGGGCTGCTTTGTTCTGGATGGTGTCGAGCTTCTCGAGTGTTGTTGGAGTTGCACTCGTCCAGGCAAGTGGAGAGTGTTCCATCACACTCCTGACTTGTGCCTTGTAGATGGTGGGAAGGCTTTAGGGAGTCAGGAGGTGAGACACTCGCCGCAGAATACCCAGCCTCTGACCCGCTCTTGTGGCCACAGTATTTATGTGGCTGGTCCAGTTAAGTTTCTGGTCAATGGTGATCCCCAGGATGTTGATGGTAATGCGTTGAATATCAAGGGGAGGTGATTAGACTCTCGCTTGTTGGATTGTGAAGCCTTCAAAGAGGAGATGGATGGAGCACAGATCAGACACATTCCCACGAGGGGGAAAGGAATGGTATGAGCTTCCTGGATGACGAAAGATACAGAGATTAAAAGACCAAAAGTCTTTCATAAATATAAATATAGTAATAGGG
The DNA here is from genome assembly GCF_044704955.1 of Pristiophorus japonicus. NCBI lineage: Eukaryota > Metazoa > Chordata > Chondrichthyes > Pristiophoridae > Pristiophorus > Pristiophorus japonicus. Next base: position 94,850,574 of record NC_091996.1, read on the forward strand.
TAGGCAAAGCAAGGGTGAAGCCAATTAAGGTCCAAAAAGGAGATTTCTTGCGGAGGCAGAGGGTATGGCGACTAAATTAGGACTTTGCATCTGTCTTCACGAGAGAAGAGGAGGCTGCCAATGTAGTTGTAAAGGAGGAGGCAGTAGAGAAATTGGATAGAATAAAAGCAAAGAGGGCATACTTAGCTTGGCAGTCGTCAAAAAAAAGTCACCTGGTCTGGCTGGGATGCATCCCACATTGTTGAGGGAAATGACGGTGGAAATTGTGGAGGCACTGGCCACAATGTTACAATCCTCTTTGTCAATTTTTTAAAATTTAATTAACACTCCTGGGAGAGAGGCATCAACCTGGCAATTGCAGGCCGAACACCTTGTCCTGGCTCGGTTGAGGTGGCACAAGCTATACTCCGCCAACTTTGTACGGGATTGTCCAGCACAGCAAGGATAACGCCCCTGCTCTTCAACAACAGCTTCACAAGAGTCTTTTCAGACAAAACAAATAAATTTGACAGATTGCCACATGAGTAAAAATTAGCGCAGGTGACCAAAAAGGTCGGTTTTAAGGAGTGTCTTGAAGGAGGAGAGAGAGGCGGAGAGGTTTAGGGAGGGAGTTCCAGAGCTTGGGGCCCAGGCAACAGAAGGCACGGCCACCGATGGTGGAGCGATTATAATCAGGGATGCTCAGGAGGGCAGAATTAGAGGAGCGCAGAGATCTCGGGGTGTTGTGGGGCTGGAGGAGGTTACAGAGATAGGGAGGGGCGAGGGCCATGGAGGGGTTTGTAAACCAGGATGGGAATTTTGAAATCGAGACGTTGCTTAATCTTCTTTGAAATAGTGTCGTGGGATATTTTACGCCAACCTGAGAGCAGACGGGGCCTCGGTTTAACGTCTCATCCGAAAGACAGCACCTCCGACAGTGCGGCGCTCCCTCAGCACTGTCCCTCCGACAGCGCGGCACTCCCTCAGTACTGCCCCTCCGACAGTGCGGCGCTCCCTCAGTACTGCCCCTCCGACAGTGCGGCGCTCCCTCAGTACCGCCCCTCCGACAGTGCGGCGCTCCCTCAGCACTGCCCCTCCGACAGTGCGGCACTCCCTCAGCACTGCCCCTCCGACAGTGCGGCGCTCCCTCAGCACTGCCCCTCCGACAGTGCGGAGCTCCCTCAGCACTGCCCCTCCGACAGTGCGGCGCTCCCTCAGCACTGCCCCTCCGACAGTGCGGCGCTCCCTCAGCACTGCTCCTCCGACAGTGCGGCGCTCCCTCAGCACTGCTCCTCCGACAGTGCGGCGCTCCCTCAGCACTGCCCCACCGACAGTGCAGCACTCCTTCAGTACTGCCCCTGAGATTGATATCGGATTGAGCCAATCACAGAGCGGATTTCTCTCGGCCCTGAGCAACGAGTGCGAAAACTCTCCAATCAGAGAGGAGGTGGGCATGTACCATCGGTTTGATTGACGTCTTCGCTCGGGGAAAGGGGGCGTGGAGGTCAAGAAGGCGGGAGCGCCTACTGATTGACAGTGGTGGCAGGCCAATCGGAACGTAGCGCCGACCAAGACATGGGCACGCTCGCGACGGGTCTTCAAACCCAACCGTTGAAAGAAAGACCCGCCTGATTGACGAGCATCGCGCCCAATCAGCGGTAGGAACAAAACCAAGGTCGGCCAATCGGCGGCGAAGGGGCGGGGCGGCTCTGCCGCGCCAACGGACATTTCAGGAATGTTCGGGACGACCAATGGGAAGGGCGGGCGCGCGTCCAATCAGCGCCGTGGAGAGGCGCTGGGGCAGGACCAGCCCGATCGGGGCTGACGGACAGGCCGGGGGACCAATGGGGGCGAGGCTGGAGGACTCTCGAACAGCGGAGCTGCAGCCAATGGGCGCGGCAGGTGGCGGGGGCTGACCAATCAGGGAGGCGCAGCGGGGTAGGGGGGAAGGAGGCGGGGCTTGGTTTAATAGCCGGAGCGGAGAAGGCGAGCGGCTTCTTGTGGCGGTGGAGTGGCGCTGGGGCTGGGCAGGGAGACGGGAGCCAGGCCGAGCCGACGCCATGGACGGGCTGGCGGTGGAAGTGCGCGGCTCCAACGGCACTTTCTACAAGGTGAGGGGACCGTCGGCCGCAGCCTTTACCACAACCCCCGTCTCACCCCGGGCCTAGGGGGGTAGAATGGCCCGCGTCCCTAACCTCGGCTTCTCCACTACAGCGCGGGGGGGTTCGGGCCTTGTTTACCCCGCTCCGGCAGCCGGGCAAATGGCCGCCCACTGGGCCCCGCCCCCTCGCCTCGGCCCCTCCTCCTCCTCCCTCACCCTCATATCGGCCCCTCCTCCTCCCTCACCCTCCCCTCGGCCCCTCCTCCTCCCTCGGCTCCTCCCCTCGGCCCCTCCTCCTCGGCCCCTCCTCCTCCTCCCATCGGCCCCTCCTCCTCGGTCCCTCCTCCTCCTCCCTCACCCTCCCCTCGGCTCCCCCTCCTCCCTCACCCTCCCCTCGGCTCCCCCTCCTCCCTCCCCTCGGCTCCCCCTCCTCCCTCGCCCTCCCCTCGGCTCCCCCTCCTCCCTCGCCCTCCCCTCGGCTCTCCCTCGCCCTCCCCTCGGCTCTCCCTCGCCCTCCCCTCGGCTCTCCCTCGCCCTCCCCTCGGCTCCCCCTCCTCCCTCGCCCTCCCCTCGGCTCCCCCTCCTCCCTCGCCCTCCCCTCGGCTCCCCCTCCTCCCTCGCCCTCCCCTCGGCTCCCCCTCCTCCCTCGCCCTCCCCTCGGCTCCCCCTCCTCCCTCGCCCTCCCCTCGGCTCCCCCTCCTCCCTCGCCCTCCCCTCGGCTCCCCCTCCTCCCTCGCCCTCCCCTCGGCTCCCCCTCCTCCCTCGCCCTCCCCTCGGCTCCCCCTCCTCCCTCGCCCTCCCCTCGGCTCCACCTCCTCCCTCGCCCTCCCCTCGGCTCCCCCTCCTCCCTCGCCCTCCCCTCGGCTCCCCCTCCTCCCTCGCCCTCCCCTCGGCTCCCCCTCCTCCCTCGCCCTCCCCTCGGCTCCCCCTCCTCCCTCGCCCTCCCCTCGGCTCCCCCTCCTCCCTCGCCCTCCCCTCGGCTCCCCCTCCTCCCTCGCCCTCCCCTCGGCTCCCCCTCCTCCCTCGCCCTCCCCTCGGCTCCCCCTCCTCCCTCGCCCTCCCCTCGGCTCCCCCTCCTCCCTCGCCCTCCCCTCGGCGCCCCCTCCTCCCTCGCCCTCCCCTCGGCGCCCCCCCTCCTCCCTCGCCCTCCCCTCGGCGCCCCCCCTCCTCCCTCGCCCTCCCCTCGGCGCCCCCCTCCTCCCTCGCCCTCCCCTCGGCGCCCCCTCCTCCCTCGCCCTCCCCTCGGCGCCCCCTCCTCCCTCGCCCTCCCCTCGGCGCCCCCTCCTCCCTCGCCCTCCCCTCGGCGCCCCCTCCTCCCTCGCCCTCCCCTCGGCGCCCCCTCCTCCCTCGCCCTCCCCTCGGCGCCCCCTCCTCCCTCGCCCTCCCCTCGGCGCCCCCTCCTCCCTCGCCCTCCCCTCGGCGCCCCCTCCTCCCTCGCCCTCCCCTCGGCGCCCCCTCCTCCCTCGCCCTCCCCTCGGCGCCCCCTCCTCCCTCGCCCTCCCCTCGGCGCCCCCTCCTCCCTCGCCCTCCCCTCGGCGCCCCCTCCTCCCTCGCCCTCCCCTCGGCGCCCCCTCCTCCCTCGCCCTCCCCTCGGCGCCCCCTCCTCCCTCGCCCTCCCCTCGGCGCCCCCTCCTCCCTCGCCCTCCCCTCGGCGCCCCCTCCTCCCTCGCCCTCCCCTCGGCGCCCCCTCCTCCCTCGCCCTCCCCTCGGCGCCCCCTCCTCCCTCGCCCTCCCCTCGGCGCCCCCTCCTCCCTCGCCCTCCCCTCGGCGCCCCCTCCTCCCTCGCCCTCCCCTCGGCGCCCCCTCCTCCCTCGCCCTCCCCTCGGCGCCCCCTCCTCCCTCGCCCTCCCCTCGGCGCCCCCTCCTCCCTCGCCCTCCCCTCGGCGCCCCCTCCTCCCTCGCCCTCCCCTCGGCGCCCCCTCCTCCCTCGCCCTCCCCTCGGCGCCCCCTCCTCCCTCGCCCTCCCCTCGGCGCCCCCTCCTCCCTCGCCCTCCCCTCGGCGCCCCCTCCTCCCTCGCCCTCCCCTCGGCGCCCCCTCCTCCCTCGCCCTCCCCTCGGCGCCCCCTCCTCCCTCGCCCTCCCCTCGGCGCCCCCTCCTCCCTCGCCCTCCCCTCGGCGCCCCCTCCTCCCTCGCCCTCCCCTCGGCGCCCCCTCCTCCCTCGCCCTCCCCTCGGCGCCCCCTCCTCCCTCGCCCTCCCCTCGGCGCCCCCTCCTCCCTCGCCCTCCCCTCGGCGCCCCCTCCTCCCTCGCCCTCCCCTCGGCGCCCCCTCCTCCCTCGCCCTCCCCTCGGCGCCCCCTCCTCCCTCGCCCTCCCCTCGGCGCCCCCTCCTCCCTCGCCCTCCCCTCGGCGCCCCCTCCTCCCTCGCCCTCCCCTCGGCGCCCCCTCCTCCCTCGCCCTCCCCTCGGCGCCCCCTCCTCCCTCGCCCTCCCCTCGGCGCCCCCTCCTCCCTCGCCCTCCCCTCGGCGCCCCCTCCTCCCTCGCCCTCCCCTCGGCGCCCCCTCCTCCCTCGCCCTCCCCTCGGCGCCCCCTCCTCCCTCGCCCTCCCCTCGGCGCCCCCTCCTCCCTCGCCCTCCCCTCGGCGCCCCCTCCTCCCTCGCCCTCCCCTCGGCGCCCCCTCCTCCCTCGCCCTCCCCTCGGCGCCCCCTCCTCCCTCGCCCTCCCCTCGGCGCCCCCTCCTCCCTCGCCCTCCCCTCGGCGCCCCCTCCTCCCTCGCCCTCCCCTCGGCGCCCCCTCCTCCCTCGCCCTCCCCTCGGCGCCCCCTCCTCCCTCGCCCTCCCCTCGGCGCCCCCTCCTCCCTCGCCCTCCCCTCGGCGCCCCCTCCTCCCTCGCCCTCCCCTCGGCGCCCCCTCCTCCCTCGCCCTCCCCTCGGCGCCCCCTCCTCCCTCGCCCTCCCCTCGGCGCCCCCTCCTCCCTCGCCCTCCCCTCGGCGCCCCCTCCTCCCTCGCCCTCCCCTCGGCGCCCCCTCCTCCCTCGCCCTCCCCTCGGCGCCCCCTCCTCCCTCGCCCTTCCCTCGGCGCCCCCTCCTCCCTCGCCCTCCCCTCGGCGCCCCCTCCTCCCTCGCCCTCCCCTCGGCGCCCCCTCCTCCCTCGCCCTCCCCTCGGCGCCCTCCCCCTCCCTCCCTCGCCCTCCCCTCGGCGCCCCCTCCTCCCTCGCCCTCCCCTCGGCGCCCCCTCCTCCCTCGCCCTCCCCTCGGCGCCCCCTCCTCCCTCGCCCTCCCCTCGGCGCCCCCTCCTCCCTCGCCCTCCCCTCGGCGCTCCCCTCCCTCCCCTCGGCGCTCCCTCGCCTCCCCTCCTCCCTCGCCCTCCCCTCGGCGCCCCCTCCTCCCTCGCCCTCCCCTCGGCGCCCCCTCCTCCCTCGCCCTCCCCTCGGTCCCTCCCTGTCCTCGGCTCCCTCGCCCTCCCCTCGGCTCCCTCGCCCTCCCTCGGCTCCCTCGCCCTCCCCTCGGCTCCCCTCCCTCGGCTCCCTCGGCCTCCGGCTCCCTCGCCCTCCCCTCGGCTCCCTCGCCCTCCCCTCGGCTCCCTCGCCCTCCCCTCGGCTCCCTCGCCCTCCCCTCGGCTCCTCGCCCCCTCGGCTCCCCCTCCTCCCTCGCCCTCCCCTCGGCTCCCCTCCTCCCTCGCCCTCCCCTGCTCCCCCTCCTCCCTCGCCCTCCCTCGGCTCCCCCTCCTCCCTCGCCCTCCCCTCGGCTCCCCCTCCTCCCTCGCCCTCCCCTCGGCTCCCCCTCCTCCCTCGCCCTCCCCTCGGCTCCCCCTCCTCCCTCGCCCTCCCCTCGGCTCCCCCTCCTCCCTCGCCCTCCCCTCGGCTCCCCCTCCTCCCTCGCCCTCCCCTCGGCTCCCCCTCCTCCCTCGCCCTCCCCTCGGCTCCCCCTCCTCCCTCGCCCTCCCCTCGGCTCCCCCTCCTCCCTCGCCCTCCCCTCGGCTCCCCCTCCTCCCCCTCCCCTCGGCTCCCTCGCCCTCCCCTCGCCTCCCCTCCTCCCTCGCCCTCCCCTCGGCTCCCCCTCCTCCCTCGCCCTCCCCTCGGCTCCCCCTCCTCCCTCGCCCTCCCCTCGGCTCCCCCTCCTCCCTCGCCCTCCCCTCGGCTCCCCCTCCTCCCTCGCCCTCCCCTCGGCTCCCCCTCCTCCCTCGCCCTCCCCTCGGCTCCCCTCCTCCCTCGCCCTCCCCTCGGCTCCCCCTCCTCCCTCGCCCTCCCCTCGGCTCCCCCTCCTCCCTCGCCCTCCCCTCGGCTCCCCCTCCTCCCTCGCCCTCCCCTCGGCTCCCCCTCCTCCCTCGCCCTCCCCTCGGCTCCCCCTCCTCCCTCGCCCTCCCCTCGGCTCCCCCTCCCTCCCTCGCCCTCCCCTCGGCTCCCCCTCCTCCCTCGCCCTCCCCTCGGCTCCCCCTCCTCCCTCGCCCTCCCCTCGGCTCCCCCTCCTCCCTCGCCCTCCCCTCGGCTCCCCCCTCCTCCCTCGCCCTCCCTCGGCTCCCCCTCCTCCCTCGCCCTCCCCTCGGCTCCCCCTCCCCCTCGGCTCCCCCTCCTCCCTCGCCCTCCCCTCGGCTCCCCCTCCTCCCTCGCCCTCCCCTCGGCTCCCCTCCTCCCTCGCCCTCCCCTCGGCTCCCCCTCCTCCCTCGCCCTCCCCTCGGCTCCCCCTCCTCCCTCGCCCTCCCCTCGGCTCCCCCTCCTCCCTCGCCCTCCCCTCGGCTCCCCCTCCTCCCTCGCCCTCCCCTCGGCTCCCCCTCCTCCCTCGCCCTCCCCTCGGCTCCCCCTCCTCCCTCGCCCTCCCCTCGGCTCCCCCTCCTCCCTCGCCCTCCCCTCGGCTCCCCCTCCTCCCTCGCCCTCCCCTCGGCTCCCCCTCCTCCCTCGCCCTCCCCTCGGCTCCCCCTCCTCCCTCGCCCTCCCCTCGGCTCCCCCTCCTCCCTCGCCCTCCCCTCGGCGCCCCCCTCCTCCCTCGCCCTCCCCTCGGCGCCCCCTCCTCCCTCGCCCTCCCCTCGGCGCCCCCTCCTCCCTCGCCCCCTCCTCCCTCCCCTCCCTCGGCGCCCCCTCCTCCCTCGCCCTCCCCTCGGCTCCCCCTCCTCCCTCGCCCTCCCCTCGGCTCCCCCTCCTCCCTCGCCCTCCCCTCGGCTCCCCCTCCTCCCTCGCCCTCCCCTCGGCTCCCCCTCCTCCCTCGCCCTCCCCTCGGCTCCCCCTCCTCCCTCGCCCTCCCCTCGGCTCCCCTCCTCCCTCGCCCTCCCCTCGGCTCCCCCTCCTCCCTCGCCCTCCCCTCGGCTCCCCCTCCTCCCTCGCCCTCCCCTCGGCTCCCCCTCCTCCCTCGCCCTCCCCTCGGCTCCCCCTCCTCCCTCGCCCTCCCCTCGGCTCCCCCTCCTCCCTCGCCCTCCCCTCGGCTCCCCCTCCTCCCTCGCCCTCCCCTCGGCTCCCCCTCCTCCCTCGCCCTCCCCTCGGCTCCCCCTCCTCCCTCGCCCTCCCCTCGGCTCCCCCTCGGCTCCCTCGCCCTCTCCCTCGGCTCCCCCTCCTCCCTCGCCCTCCCCTCGGCTCCTCGCCCTCCTCCCTCGCCCTCCCCTCGGCTCCTCGCCCTCCTCCCTCGCCCTCCCCTCGGCTCCTCGCCCTCCTCCCTCGCCCTCCCCTCGGCTCCTCGCCCTCCTCCCTCGCCCTCTCCCTCGGGCTCCTCGCCCTCCTCCCTCGCCCTCCTCCCTCG
>NC_091996.1:94858516-94983141 GCF_044704955.1 Pristiophorus japonicus
TCTCTCTCTCTCTCTCTCTCGCCCCCCCCCCCCACACCTGTAGCCAGAGAACTGGAAAATGATGGTCAGCGCCTCTGCTATTTCCTTTTTTGCTTAACAGCCTGTGCTTTGAAAGTGCTAAGCCAGGCCAATTTTATAAGCTCTTGAATCATTTGAAGTGCAGTGTACTCGATGGAGTATCAGTGCCCACTGCTCAGCCAATCCATTGCTCCATTCAAACCACCAGCTACAAATTGAAAGCCAGGAACATAGGAAATGAAAGACCTTGCATTTATATAGTGACTTTCACCACCTTAGGACATCCCAAAGCAGCTTATAGCCAGAGAAGTACTTTTGAAGTGTAGTCACTGTTGTAATGTAGGAAATGTGGCAACTAACTTGCGCACAGCAAGCTCCCACAAACAAATGTGATTAATGGCCAGCTAATCCATAACATCGCCCGTCTCCACTCCAACCTCGGCTCATCTGCTGAAACCGTCACCCATGCCTTGGTTACCTTTTAGGCTTGACTATTCCAACACACTCCTGTCTGGCCTCCCGCATTGTGCCTAACATAACCTCTGCTGACTCTCACCGAGTCCCGCTCACCCATCACCCCCTGTGTTCACTGCCCCGTGTCCTAACTCACACCGAGTCCCACTCACCCACCGCCCCCTGTGCTCGCTGCCCCCATGTCCTAACTCACACCGAGTCCCGCTCACGCATCACCCCCTGTGCTCACTGCCCCGTGTCCTAACTCGCACCGAGTCCCATTCACCCATCACCCCTGTGCTCGCTGTCCCCGTGTCCTAACTCACACCGAGTCCCGCTCACCCAGCACCCCCTGTGCTCGCTGCCCCGTGACCTAACTCACACCGAGTCCCGCTCACCCATCACCCCCTTTGCTCGCTGACCTACATTGGCTCCCGGTCCGGCAACGTCTCGATTTCAAAACTCTCATCCTTATGTTCAAATCCCTCCAAAGCCTCGCCACTGTCTATCTCTGTAACCTCCACTCCTAAAAGCCTTCAAGATCTCTGCGCTCCTCTAATTCTGGCCTCTACGCGGCCGTGCCTTCAGCTGCCTGGGCCCCAAGCTCTAGAATTCCCTCCCTAAACCTATCTATCCATCTCTTCTTTAAGATGCTCCTTAAAACCTACCTCTTTGACCAAGCTTTTGGTCAGCTGTCCTAATGCCTTATCGCTTGGTGTCAAATTTTGTTTGATAACGCTCCTATGAAGCTCTATTCAATGCAAGTTGTTGGTTGAGGGATAAATATTGGGCAGGACACCAGGGAGAATTCCCCTGGTCTTCGAAATAGTGGCCGTGGCATCTTTTCTGCCCACCCGAGGGAACAGACGACGGGGCCTCGGTTTCCCGTCTCATTTGAAAGACGATGCTTCATTTTAATAACGTTGGCTAATGGGTTTTCTGATCAGCCGAGCTGGCCGGGGCTCAGGACCAGGGAGCAGTCCTATTGAGGCCTGAGGGTGTTGCCGGGAGTTGGTCCTTGAGACCTGGACTGATCCTTTAACTGTGGGCATCACTCTCCACTCCCGAGCCAGCTGCCTTCTGTAAATGATCGGTGAGATTCAGTGACTCTCAACCTGTACTGGAAACCGCTCTTGGTATCAATGACTTTTCTCCTGGTTTTTTTAACAATGGTTGTGTGCCACGAGAGGTGAACTGTTCCTGAAACTATTAACTGCCTCGTTTGTTAGCGACCCAGAGTGACTGACTCATCGCGCCCTTATCTGTGACTTCCATTATGATCTCGTTGGTTGCACTACCTTATTGCCTGGCTACCGACTAGCGTAATGTCTGGCTTGTTTTATCCCAGCTTGTCTGAATGCTTGATTATCTATAAGTAATAGGAGAATATTTAATGAGCTTCTGACCACATATCTGTGCCATCACTAAGACCGCCATTTTCCACCTCCGGAAAATGGCGGTCTTGCCTCAACGCCCTTGCCTCAACTCATCTGCTGATGCCCTCATCCGTGCCTTTGTTACTTCCAGACTTGACTATTCCAACACACTCCTAAACCGCTCATCTTCCACCCTCCATAAACTTGAGGTCAACCAAAACTCTGCCCGTCTAACTCTCACCAAGTCCTGCTCGTCCAACACCCTGTGCTCACTGCCCCGTGTCCTAACTCGCACCGAGTCCCGCTCACCCATCACCCCCTGTGCTCGCTGCCCCGTGTCCTAACTCGCACCGAGTCCCGCTCACCCATCACCCCCTGTGCTCGCTGCCCCGTGTCCTAACTCGCACCGAGTCCCGCTCACCCATCACCCCCTGTGCTCGATGCCCCGTGTCCTAACTCGCACCGAGTCCCGCTCACCCATCACCCCCTGTGCTCGATGCCCCGTGTCCTAACTCGCACCGAGTCCCGCTCACCCATCACCCCTTGTGCTCGATGCCCCGTGTCCTAACTCTCACCGAGTCCCGCTCACCCATCACCCCCTGTGCTCGATGCCCCGTGTCCTAACTCGCACCGAGTCCCGCTCACCCATCACCCCCTGTGCTCGATGCCCCGTGTCCTAACTCGCACCGAGTCCCGCTCACCCATCACCCACTGTGCTCGCTGCCCCGTGTCCTAACTCGCACCGAGTCCCGCTCACCCATCACCCCCTGTGCTCGCTGACCTACATTGGCTCCTGGTTAAGCAACACCTTGATTTTAAAATTCTCATCCTTGTTTACAAATCCCTCCATGGCCCTCGCCCCCTCCCTATCTCTGTAATCTCCTCCAGCCCCACAACCCCCCGAGATGTCTGCACTCCTCCAATTCTGCCCTCCTGAGCATCCCTGATTATAATCGCTCCATCGGTGGCCGTGCCTTCTGTTGCCTGGGTCCCAAGCCCTGGAATTCACTCCCTAAACCTCTCCGCCTCTCCTCCTTCAAGCCGCTCCTTAAAACCTGACCTCTTTGACCCAGCTTTTGATCACCTGCACTAATTTCTACTTGAGCTGCTCGATTTTTATCACATATTTCTGTGAACGTTTGGGACGTTTCACTATGTTAAAGGCACTATATAAATCCAAGTTGTTGTATGTTCAAAGAATGAAAGACTTGCATTTCTATAGTGCCTTTCATGACCACTGGACATCTCTGCTTTACAGCCAATGAAATACTTTTGGTGTGTAGTGCTTGTAATGTAGGAAACAAAGCTGAGATCCCTGGATTTTTGGATTCCAGGGGAATCGAGGGATATGGGGATCGGGTGGGAAAGTGGAGTTGAGGTGGAAGATCAGCCGTGATCTCATTGAATGGTGGAGCAGGCTCGAGGGGCCGAATGGCCGACTCTTAATTCTTCTGGCGCCCCTCAACAGGCTTGCCATGCTGGTAAAGTCAGCTGCTCCCAGTCCCTGGGAAAACTGTGCTCGGACAGCTGGGTTCCATCCTTCCGATGTGACGCAGGCATTCCCGCTCTGATCACTGGCCGGTGATCAATGTGCTGGGCTGTGTGGATATCTGGTGACAGCGGCGTCTGACTTGCTCCGCAGCCTGCCGCCGCTCGAATAACTTGGTGCCAGTTGGTGTCTCGGCTCACGTGAAGAATCGTACTTCAGAGTCAGGCGACCGAGGTTGGCGCGCACCCGTGGAGTGGGACTCCAATACAGACCAAAGACTTGGGTGTACAGGGCACAATTTCAAAATTTACAGATGACACAAAACTTGGAAGTGTAGTGAACAGTGAGGAGGATAGTGATAGACCTCAAGAGGACACAGGTGGAATGGGTGGACACGGGGCAGATGAAGTTTAACGCAGAAAGGTGCGAAGTGATACATTTTGGTAGGAAGAATGAAGAGAGGCGATATAAACTAAAAGGTATAATCCTAAAGGGGGTGCAGGAACAGAGAGACCTGTGGGTATATGGGCACACATCGTTGAAGGTGGCAGGGAAGGTTGAGAAAGCGATTTAAAAAAAAAAAGCTTACCGGATCCTGGGCTTCACAAATAGAGGCATAGAATACAAAAGCAAGGAGATTACGATGAACCTGTATAAAACACTGGATCGGCCCCAACTGGAGTATTGTGTCCAATTCTGGGCATCGCACTTTAGGAAGGATGTGAAGGCCTTAGAGAGGGGGCTGAAAAGATTTACGAGAATGGTCCCAGACATGAGGGACTGCAGTTACGTGGGGGTAGACTGGAGAAGCTGGAGTTGGTCTGCTTGGAGGAGATTTGATCGAGGTGTTCAAAATCATGAGGGGGTGTGGACAGAGTAGATCGAGAGAACCTGTTCCCATTGGCGGAAGGGTCGGGAACCAGAGGGACACAGATTTAAGACGATTGGCAGAAGAACCAAAGGCGACACGAGGGAAAACGTTTTTACGCAGCGATCTGGAATGCGCTGCCTGAGAGGGTGGTGGAGGCAGACTCAATCGTGGCTTTCAAAAGGGAATTGGATAAATACCTGAGGGATAAAAATATTAGCAGGGCTCCGGGGAAAGGGCTGGGGAGGGGGACTGGCTGAGGTGCTCTTGCAAAGAGCCGGCACGGACCGAATGGCCTCCTGTGCTGTAACCGTTCTCTGACTGCTGAATTTGTGGGAGTTGGTGACAGGGCAGAACTTCCTTTTGAACAGGATACGAGCTGGAAGGGAGGCTGCCATTTGCCCCAGTTATTCTCTCGGTTTGAGCTGGCAACTCAATGGCTCTTGGTCCGTGCGACCCTTGAATAAGCTGCTGACTGATTTACTTCAGCAGCATGGTTTACGCTTCTTAGGGTAGGTTTTAATGCCATCATCGGCAGTCGCTTGGAATCGAGGAAGACTTGTTTCCACTCTTTAAAAACGAGTCCTTGGGTGACTGAACAGTCCAATACGAGAGCCACAGTCCCTGTCACAGGTGGGACAGACAGTGGTTGAGGGAAGGGGAGGGTGGGACTGGTTTGCCGCACGCTGCTTCCGCTGTCTGCGCTTGGTTTCTGCACGCTCTCGGCGATGAGATTTAATACCAGGTCTCTGTCGGTTGTCGCTTTTATCGATTCTTTTGCAGTTGCATGTGCGCTATATGAACGCACAAGCACGAGAATAGATCCCAGTATTCTGTGCATTGTATTGTAGTCGAGCATGGGGAACGTTAAGCCATCAGAAAGCAGTGAGCCTCTGCCTTCTACAGTTAACGCACTTTGTGCACCGCTCTGATCCTGATGGCGAGCTTCGCTCCGAGCAGGAATCACATGCTCCTCTCTGCGCACGGGCTGCTTCAATCATTCTCGTCTTTGTTCAACGCTGAGTAAAACTGCCTCCGTCTGCCTTCGTTTCACAAGCAATCTCGAAGTGCCCCCAGTGTGGCATTTGTTGCACTCCGCTCCAATTGTCCTTCTGATTCTGCCAGTTTTGTTGACGACGGGGGCTGAAAGGGTTAAATGATGAGGGCAGGTTGCACAGACTGGGCTTGTGTTCCCTTGAATGTAGAAGGTTAAGGGGCGATCTAATCGAGAGGTTTAAAGGAGTTGACGGGGTAGAGAGAGAGAAACTATTCCTCTGGTGGGGGGAGTCCAGAACAAGGGGGTGTCATAAAATGAGAGCCAGGCCGTTCAGGGTGATGTCAGGAAGCACTTCTTCACACAAAGGGCAGTGGGAATCTGGAACTCTCTCCCCCAAAAAGCTGCTGAGGCCGGGAGTCAACTGGAAATTTCAACACTGAGATTGATTTTTTTGTTGGGTAAGGGTATTAAGGGTTACGGAACTAAGGCGGGTAAATGGGGTTAAAATACAGCTCAGCCGCGATTTAATTGAATGGCGGAACAGGCTCGAGGGGCTGAATGGGCCTCCTGTTCCTGTGTAACAGGCTCGAGGGGCTGAATGGGCCTCCTCCTGTTCCTGTGTAACAGGCTCGAGGGGCTGAATGGGTGGTCTCCTGTTCCTGTGTAACAGGCTCGAGGGGCTGAATGGGCCTCCTCCTGTTCCTGTGTAACAGGCTCGAGGGGCTGAATGGGCCTCCTGTTCCTGTGTAACAGGCTCGAGGGGCTGAATGGCCTCCTCCTGTTCCTGTGTAACAGGCTCGAGGGGCTGAATGGGCCTCCTCCTGTTCCTGTGTAACAGGCTCGAGGGGCTGAATGGGCCTCCTCCTGTTCCTGTGTAACAGGCTCGAGGGGCTGAATGGGCCTCCTGTTCCTGTGTAACAGGCTCGAGGGGCTGAATGGGCCTCCTCCTGTTCCTGTGTAACAGGCTCGAGGGGCTGAATGGCCTCCTCCTGTTCCTGTGTAGCAGGCTCGAGGGGATGAATGGCCTCCTCCTGTTCCTGTGTAACAGGCTCGAGGGGCTGAATGGCCTCCTCCTGTTCCTGTGTAACAGGCTCGAGGGGCTGAATGGGTCTCCTGTTCCTGTGTAATAGGCTCGCGGGGCTGAATGGGCCTCCTCCTGTTCCTGTGTAACAGGCTCGAGGGGCTGAATGGGCCTCCTCCTGTTCCTGTGTAACAGGCTCGAGGGGCTGAATGGGCCTCCTCCTGTTCCTGTGTAACAGGCTCGAGGGGCTGAATGGCCTCCTCCTGTTCCTGTGTAACAGGCTCGAGGGGCTGAATGGCCTCCTCGTGTTCCTGTGTAACAGGCTCGAGGGGCTGAATGGCCTCCTCGTGTTCCTGTGTAACAGGCTCGTGGGGCTGAATGGCCTCCATGTTCCTGTGTAACAGGCTCGAGGGGCTGAATGGCCTCCTCATGTTCCTGTGTAACAGGCTCGAGGGGCTGAATGGCCTCCTCCTGTTCCTGTGTAACAGGCTCGAGGGGCTGAATGGCCGCCTCCTGTTCCTGTGTAACAGGCTCGAGGGGCTGAATGTCCTCCTCCTGTTCCTGTGTGCCGTAGAGTCAGAAAATGTCACACCCCAATAGTCTGAGGTACATTCAGACCCAGCTCGGAAGTGGAAAGCCAAGTGCTGAATACTTGGTGCTGTCTGGTGCTCTGACAGACGTGGTTTGTGTCACAAAGGATAGTTTCCCCCTGTGGCTCCGTTACATTTGGCACCGATGTTGCCCCCGGCTTTAGTTCTGGCACTGAGTGAGGGCTGGGGATGTGTGGTTGCTGTTCCCCAGACTGCGCCCCGTTTAATTCAATTCGCAGTCAAATGAATTCCATGTATTTAATTCTCTTAGCTTGTACCCAGTTTTGCAGAAGATTTATCACATCAGTGAAGTATAGGGATGGGGAAGTAATCTTTTAATTGAATGTTAGGCGAGTATTGAAGATAAGTCTGGCGGGAAATGAGAAGCAACGCCAATTGGATTTTTAAAACCGAGTGTTCACCTTTTGCCAGGTTGACGGTGAGTAAGTGCGCGGCCCTAGTTTTGCCCTTTATTCATCCTTTTACCGACTTTTTAACCTCGTGTGAGCGAGAGCTGGGGGGGCAGCATTCTGATTTTGCAAAACTGTGTTGTATTGTAAATTGTTGATGGTTCAAAAGGAATAATTTGGGAGCCCCTCATCTGGGGAGACAACTTTAGGATTAGACCGAGCAAAATCTATAACGTTGCTCTGATCACACCTCGTGCGTCAGTGTTGGATTGTCTGGCTGAG
Organism: Pristiophorus japonicus; assembly: GCF_044704955.1. Lineage (NCBI taxonomy): Eukaryota > Metazoa > Chordata > Chondrichthyes > Pristiophoridae > Pristiophorus > Pristiophorus japonicus. Next base: position 94,866,021 of record NC_091996.1, read on the forward strand.
TTGCCTAGTACCAGCCGTGGCTCGGTGAGTAGCGCACTCGCCTCGGAGTCAGAAGCTCGTGGTTCAAGTCCCACTTCGGAGACTTGAGCACTTAATTCAAGGCCAACACTCCAGCGCGGTGCTGAGGGAGCGCCGCGCTGTCGGAGGGGGCGGTGCTGAGGGAGCGCCGCGCTGTCGGAGGGGCAGTACTGAGGGAGAGCTGATGAGATATTAAACCAAGGCCCTGTCTGCCCTCTTGGATGAGTGTAGAAGATCCCGCGGCCACTGTTCAGAGCAGGGGTGTTTCCCCCCCCCCCGATTCAATGAAGATCACGAACAGATTATGTTGCCATTATTACATTGCCGTGTGTGGGAGCTTGCTGTGCGTAAATTGTCCGCCGCCTTTCTCACATTACAACGGTGACTACACGTCACAAAGTACTTCATTCGCTGTGAAGCGGTTTGGGAAGATCTGAGGTGGTGAAAGGCGCTACAGAAATGCAAGCCTTTTTTTCCTATTAAGCAGAATAGCATTTACTGACTTACCTCGACTGAAATCAGCCGTGTGTGCGCCCCTCGGTGATGCTGTGCGCCGTTAGTTGGATGCCTGTCATTAAAACTTACCTCAATGCCCACATGTCAAGCTAATATCCATATGGACACTCGACCAACCCCTGTAATAATGGGCATCTGCCATCGTCTTCACACTGGACATACCCACTGCCTCTGGGCAGTCGACCTGCACCCAGGGGTTTACAAAACTAGGGGCTGTGATTTAAACTGGCTGGATTAACTTATTTTGCAAGAGGAGTCGGCCATTCGGCCCCTCGAGCCTGCTCCACCATTCAATGAGATCATGGCTGATCTTCCACCACTTTCCTGCACTGTCCCCATATCCCTCGATTTCCCCAAAAATCTATCGATCTCAGCCTTGAATATACTCAATGACTAAGCATTTCCGATCTAGCTCTGTCAACCACGCGTTAAATCCAGAAGAAATGTTTTTGTGGGGACCAGTACAATGAATGATGCAGTTTTCAGTCAACAACAACAACCTGCATTTATATAGCGCCTGTAACATAGTGAAACGTCCCAAGGTGCTACACAGGAGCGTTTTGACACCGAGCCACATCATTTACAGCAGGTGACCAAAAGCTGGGTCAAAGAGGTCTGTTTTAAGGAGCGTCTTGAAGGAGGAAAGAGAGCAGAGAGGTTTAGGGAGGGAGTTCCAGAGCTCGGGGCCCAGGCAACAGAAGGCACAGCCACCGATGGTGGAGCGATTATAATCAGGGTGGGAGAAAGGCGGGGAGGGGGGAGGGGAGGAGATTAGAGATAGGGAGGTGTGAGGCCTTGGAGAGCTTTGTAAATAAGGATGAGAATTTTGAAATCGAGGCATTGCTTAACCAGGAGCCAGTGTAGGTCAGCGAGCACAGGGGGTGATGGGTGAGCGGGACTCGGTGTGAGTTAGGACACGGGGCAGCGAGCACAGGGGGTGATGGGTGAGCGGGACTCGGTGCGAGTTAGGACACGGGACAGCGAGCACGGGGTGATGGGTGAGCGGGACTTGGTGTGAGTTAGCACGGGGTGATGGGTGAGTAGGACTCGGTGCGAGTTAGGACACGGGGCAGCGAGCACAGGGGGTAATGGGTGAGTGGGACTCGGTGCGAGTTAGGACACGGGGCAGCGAGCACAGCGGGTGATGGGTGAGCGGGACTCGGTGCGAGTTAGGACACGGGGCAGCCGAGTTTTGGATCAGCTCTAGTTTACGTCGGGTAGAATGTGGGAGGCCAGCCAGGAGTGCATTGGAATAGTCAAGTCTGGAGGTAACAAAGGCACGGATGAGGGTTTCAGCAGCGGATGAGCTGAGGCAGGGGCGGAGACGGGCGATGTTACGCAGGTGGAAATAGGTGGTCTTGGTTACGCTGCGGATGTGTGGTCAGAAGTTAATTTGCAGTCACATTGATTGACCCATCTTGTTAGCTGCCAGAAAAGTTTACAGCGCGGGCACATGGTCACTAAAATGTCTGCATTGTACAGGAAATGCTTAATGTGTGTCACATCAAACCCTTTGAAATCCACTCTTTACGATTGAGTACTGAAGGGAGGTTCTGTTAACACTCCCTTTTTTTCTGGAAGGCGGAATATTTTAAACGCATTCCTGAAATCATTTGTGCGGAATGGTGTCTAATTTAAGCCCGGCTTACCACTCAGCTGCAAACTGGTTGTCTGGCCTGTCGTTGCGGCTCGTGACAGGGGAGACTGAAGATGCTCTCGCCCCTCGAGGGCTATGTTTACATGAAGGTGTCAGCTTGCAACTCATCTGTCGCAGTGCCTGAATGTCCCAAACCTTGCTCACCAGTTAGAATTCTGTTGTCTCATTGCTCACCTGTTTAACCCTGTGTTCGTATCATAGGCAGGGTGACCCATCGTTACACCCTTCAATGGCCATCTGTCTCTTAAAGGTCAGACTTGCATTTATATAGCGCCTTTCGTGACCACCAGACGTCCCAAAGCGCTTTACAGTCAATAAAGTACCTTTTTTTTGGAGTGTAGTCACTGTTGCAATGTGGGAAATGCGGCTCCCACAAACAGCAATGTGATAATGACCTGATAATCTGTTCTTGGTGATGTTCGTTGAGGGATAAATATTGGCCGGGAGAACTCCCCCTGCTCTTTTAAATAGTGCCGTGGGATCTTTTACGTCCACCCGAGAGAGCACAAGGGCCTCTGTTTAACGTCTCATCTGAAAGACCGCCCCTCCGCCAGTGCGACGCGCCCTCGGCACTGCCCCCTTCGCCAGTGCGGCGCTCCCTCGGCACTGCCCCCTCCGCCCAATGGTTTAGCAGTTAAAATCGGGATGCTTGAGGCCAGAATTGGAGGAGCGCAGAGATCACTTTTGGGGGGGGGGGGGGGGGTTGTAAACAATGTTCCCTTTAATTTAATTTATTTTGAGCCGCGCAGCCCCTTTAATGGTAGTTTCACGTATGCATTGGCAGTTATGCGTGGCGGCTTGAAGGGATTGGTTGTGTGGTTGGAGGAGATTACAGAGATGGGGAGAGGTGAGGCCATGGAGAGATTTGAAAACCAGGGTGAGATTTCTTAAATTGAGATGCTACCGGACTGGGAGCCAATGTGGGTCAGTGAGCACGGGCTGATGGGTGAACGGGACGGTGTGGGTTAGGAGGGAGGAAGATGGGAGGCCGGCCAGGAGTACGTTGGAATGGTTAAGCCTTGAGGTAACAAAGGCACGGATGAGGGCTTCAGCAGCAGATGAGCTGAGACAGGGGGCGGAGACGGGCGATGTTACGGAGGTGGTCTTGGTGATGGAACGGAGAAGTGGTCCCTTGCCAAGAATAAATGCAAGAAAGTTTATCTAATCAATAGATGGCAATCAATCAATTAATCAGAATATTGTCATACTGGAGGCAATTGTTGGCTCCTTGCACCCATTTATTTATGGTTGGGAGGTTAAAGCTGTTCTTCCAAGGTATTCAAACGCTTGTTCCATCAGTGTGGGGCTGCAGTCTGCCATACCTAACTTTTGGTATATGTAAGGTGCTCTCATCTGAGCTGTGTGTGATACCAGCACTCCAAGATAGACAATCATGGGTCAAAATGAGCCAAAGAAATGAATGGGATGTGTCACAGTATGTCCGAGTCCCTTTCACCCCTGGAACTAAGATCTGAATCTCGCCCCTGTCGAAGCGATAAGTGTCTTGCGTTGTTGGCTTCAGGGCTCCAGCAAGAACTCCGATCAGTATTAACACTCTCCCCACTGAGTGTGACTTTGGGGGCAAAAACAGGAAGGCAAAATATTATCTGAATGGCGGCAGATTAGGAAAAGGGGAGGTGCAACGAGACCTGGGTGTCATGGTACATCAGTCATTGAAAGTTGCCATGCAGGTACAGGTGAAGAAGGCAAATGGTATGTTGGCCTTCATAGCTAGGGAATTTGAGTATAGGAGCAGGGAGGTCTTACTGTAGTTGTACAGGGCCTTGGTGAGGCCTCACCTGGAATATTGTGTCCAGTTTTGGTCTCCTAATCTGAGGAAGGACATTCTTGCTATTGAGGGAGTGCAGCGAAGGTTCACCAGACTGATTCCAGGGATGGCAGGACTGACATATGAGGAGAGACTGGATCGACTGGGCCTGTATTCACTGGAGTTTAGAAGGGTGGTGGGAGTCTGGAACTCGCTGCCTGAAAGGGTGGTAGAAGCAGAAACCCTCCCCACATTTAAAAAGTACCTGGATGTGCACCTGAAGTGCCGTAACAGGGCTACGGACCGAGAGCTGGAAAGTGGGATTAGGTGGGATAGCTCTTTGTCGGCCGGCGCGGACACGATGGGCCGAATGGCCTCCTTCTGTGCTGTAAGTTTCTCTGATTCAAGTTGGGCTGGTGTGTAACGTGGAGGTGTTCCCATGCACCTGTTGCCCTTGTCCCCTCTCGGTGATGGAGGTTGCGAGATTGAGAGGTGCTGCCTCAGAGTTTGGCAGCGAGACCGTTTTATTTTTGGGTGCTGGAGGTGCACAATGAGCTTGCTACAAATACATCGACCGAGTCTGTTTGGCGGAGGATGTGCCTGTGATCCAAGAGGTCTGTTTAGAAACATAGAAAATAGGAGCAGTAGTTGGCCATTCGGCCCCTCGAGTCTGCACCGCCATTCAATATGATCATGGCTGATCCTCTATCTCAACACCATATTCCTGCTTTCTCCCCATACCCCTTGATGCCTTTTGTGTCTAGAAATCTATCTATCTCCCTCTTAAATATATTCAATGACTTGGCCTCCACAGCCTTCTGTGGTAGACAATTCCACAGGTTCACCACCCTCTGAGTGAAAACATTTCTCCTCATCTCGCTCCTAAATTTCCTACCCCATATCCTGAGACTGTGACCCCTTGTTCTAGACTTCCCAGCCCCGGGGAAACATCCTCCCCGCATCCAGTCTATCCAACCCCGTCAGAATTTTATATGTTTCAGTGAGATCCCCTCATTCTTCTAAACTCTAGTGAATACAGGCCTAGTCGACCCAATCTCTCCTCATATGACAGTCCTGTCATCCCAGGAATCAGTTTAATTTGATGTGCGAGCTGTATAGGATGCAATCCCACCACGTAGTGTTCTCCCCCACCCCCGGTCTGTATTTCCCCCAGCCAGCGAGAGTGACAATAGCAGGGGTTTTGGGGAGGTGGGGGAGGGGGCACTCTATGCCAGCCGAGGTAGTATTGGTGCACCGGGGCTGTCCCGGGACGGCTGGGGGGTAGCAGAGCACCGTGGCATTCGATCCCTGCATTTTTTGTCGGCTTTGAAGACGACGCCATACTTGACATGATTGAGGAGTCTGCAAAGGGCAGAAGCTGAACGGTGTAAGTTGAGCACTTCCTAATAAGGACTGGTCACAGATCCTGGCATCCACAGCCACTCCGGTAACATGACCCTCCCCTCTGGAGTGCCATCCAGCCGATAACCAATGGGTGACAGTCGCCCAGGGGACCTGGGCTGATGGAAATGTACTGTCTCTTCCCCGTGGTGCCAGTCTCATCGTCGGGCTTTCAGCTCCGGGGCAAGTGGAGCACCACGGCAAAAGACTGTACTGAGAGGCCCTTCGCAAAGATTTACTGCAAACAGCTGTTGAGCCTCGCAGGGAAGAGCTCTGGTTTCTGCTCTCCAAACTGCAGCTGAATAAGTGACATGTTGAGCGGCTTCCCGTTCAGGAGAGGTTCCCGGGGCAATCAGTCTCTGAAATTTGGGCACTCCAAGTTTCTTTCTTTCATCTCCTTTGCGGAGAGCGTTAACTGATGACTGTGCTGCTTGGTCCTGTAATGAGGAGCACCTAAATTTAAAGTGGCGCTGATGTGTCGCGGTCTCTCGCGTTCTGACCCCACGGTTATTTAGCACGTCTCCACAGCCCTCCACAAGAACACAAGAAATAGGAGCACGAGTTGGCCACCTGGCCCCTCGAGCCTGCTCCGCCATTTAATACGATCACGGCTGATCTGATCATGGACCCAGCTCCACTTCCCTGCCCGCTCCCCATAACCCTTGACTCCCTTATCGCTCAAAAATCTGTCTATCTCTGCCTTAAATATATTCAATGACCCAGTCTCCACAGATTTACAACCGTCAGAAGAAATTCCTCCTCATCTCAGTTTTAAATGGGCGACCCCTTATTCTGGGACTATGCCCCCTAGTTTTAGTTTTCCCCCATCCATGGAAACATCCTCTCTGCATTCACCTTGTCGAGCCCTCGGCGCTGCCCCTCCGACAGCGCGGAGCTCCCTCAGCGCTCCCTCAACACCGCCCCTCCGGCAGGGCAGCGCTCCCTCAACACCGCCCCTCCGGCAGGGCAACGCTCCCTCGGCACCGCCCTGGAGTGTCAGCCTAGATGTTTTTGTGCTCAAGTCCCTGGAGCGGGAGTTACTGGTTGTACTGAAAGTTTGTACTGAAAGTCTGTACTTCTCTTGCAACTTAGGCCAAGGAGTTTAAATGTGACAAATGTGTGATCTGATCAAAGAAATATTTGCTTATGACAAGTTTACTGATGAAATTATCCCATGAGCTGGAATAAATGCAGTGTCTGCAGATTGAAATACTCTCTGCAATAACACTCACTTATCTGATGTACTGGAGGGAGTTGGCTCTGACAGTGGACTAGGATATGATTGATTGCCGGGGGTGGGATTTGGGGGGGGGTGGGGAGTAGTTTGTCAGTTCCTGGGGAGGGTGTAATTTATTCTAAATATATGACTTCCTGTTTAACAAATCTTTGGAATTCTCTGCCCCAGAGAGCTGTGGGGGCTGGGTCATTGAATATATTTTAAGGCGGAGATAGACAGATCTTTGAACGATAAGGGAGTGAAGGGTTATGGGGAGCGGGCGGGGAAGTGGAGCTGAGTCCATGATCAGATCAGCCATGATCTCATTGAATGGCGGAGCAGGCTCGAGGGGCCGAATGGCCGACTCCTGTTATGTTCTTGTGTAGGAAGTAGGTACCAAATATGGTCAGTGTCTCCCTGGACCAGGTTTGGTCACCTCAAATGTGAGGAACTTTGCAGATCCTCCCACCTCCCCTCTTCCTGTGCCTGCCCACGGCCCTTCCGATTGTCATCTAACTTACGGACACGCGTTCGCACTGTGTACGTGGATGATGAGGATTTGGGCAGAGAACCCGAGGGAGGGAGGTAGGTGAGTTTTCCCGTATTCATGGACCCGGACCCCCCCCCCCCCCCAGCAGGACCCTGGTGCCTTTGGGTACAGAGAAACCCTGAGGGATTGTGTGTTTGGTCATTTGTGGCAGGTGATGTGGAGGAGAATGGGGGCAAAGGAAAGTGGCAAAACTTGTGGGAATCTCCCTGGAAATGTCCCTTCTGCTGTCTGTTGAAATCAAACCTTCAACTAGCACACAATCCAACTGCAAGGAGTGATGGCGTGTGAATATTGTTCCTCTTGCGACTGACTAACCCTCTCGTGGGTGGTAACCTGTCTCCCGCAGCCGGTTTCAGGTCCTGTTTAATAGAAACACCATTTAATGCCATTCCCTCCTGTCTTTTTACTCAATGTCACAGTCACGGTGAGCGGTACCTCTTGCGATGCAAAATGTTGCCGCGGATTGCTGTGTGAAAGTTGTTCCCGATACCTGTGCCAAACATTGCCGCAGGGCATGAGTCCATCGTTCGATGTTGTGGTCGGTGGCAGCCAAAACCACACTCTCAACATCCTCTGCTAATAACCCGGCCTCCCTTTGTGCTGCACGGAGCATTTGTGTATAATTCGCATGAGCTGCAATTTGTCTGAGCTTTTCTACGCCTGTCTTGAGTGCTACGAAGCTCGGAGAAGGATTATTTAGATATTTGATAGAAAGGAAGACTTGCATTTATATAGCGCCTTTCACAACCACCGGGCGTCTCAGTGCTTTACAGCTGATGAAGTACTTTTGGAGTGTAGTCACTGTTGTAATGTTGGAAACTTGGCAGCTAATTTGCACTCGGCAAGCTCCCACATGCAGCGATGACCACATAATCTGTTTTTGTTATGCTGATCGAGGGATAATTATTGGCCTCAGGACACCGGGGAGAACTCCCCCACTCTTCTTCGAAATAGTGGCCATGGAATCTTTTCGGTTCACCTGAGAGCAGGCGGGGCCTCGGTTTAACGTCACTTCCAAAAGACAAGCCCCTCCGACGGTGCTGCCCCTCCGACGGTGCGGCGCTCCCTCCTGTGCTGCCCCTCCGACGGTGCGGCGCTCCCTCCTGTGCTGCCCCTCCGACGGTGCGGCGCTCCCTCCTGTGCTGCCCCTCCGACGGTGCTGCCCCTCCGACGGTGCGGCGCTCCCTCCTGTGCTGCCCCTCCGACGGTGCGGCGCTCCCTCCTGTTCTGCCCCGGGAGTGTCAGCCTGGATTATTGGCTCCAGTCCCTGGAGTGGGACTGGAACCTACCGCCACTTGACTTTGAGGCGAGAGTGCGGCCCCCTCTGAGCCACGGCTGCTGGTTCTCATGGTCCTCATGTTGTTCTTGTCATCCCAACCTTTTTGACCTGCGCAGGAAGACATTGCGGGCCTCTTTGGGAATGAACGCGCTCAAAAGGATTGCGTGTGATGATGCTGCCACTGACTGCGCGGGGAACGTACACTGGTAACACGACGCGCAGTACTGCGGCAGTCTGCTTCGGTTGTATTGTTCCGGTGCCGGTTGGAAGTTGGTTGAGTTGTTCCACTGTACTTGCTGTGGTTCGTAACAAGCCAAGAGGAGCAGCGTTGTGTGGGTGGTGGCAGTGAGCCGATTGTCCTGTGGGCTCGCGCCCACGTCTGGCTGCCTCTGGGCTTGGCTTTCAGGACCGCTATTGATTTCAACTCCTACACTTGGCGCCTGCTTTATATTGCATGCCCTTTTATTCCCTTTTACATGAACGGCCTTCACCCTGGCTTTAACTGGGCCCGGTGAATTGTGTACCTGTAATGTCTGTCTTGTTTTTACTTCCAGTGACACTGAAGGCCGTGTTTTAGGGTTACTGCTGTGTCTGGGTTTTCGAGCAGGCAGTCTGGCTTTTGAATGTGCTATCCACCACTACTGGGTTCAGGGGCAACTTCTTCACCCAGAGAGCGGTGAGAATGTGGAACTCGTTGCCACAGGGAGGGGTCGAGGCGAATAGCACAGACACATTTAAGGGGAAGCTGGATAAACACATGGGGGAGAAAGGAATAGAAAGACTTGCATTTCTCCAACGCTGGTTACTGTTGGAATGTGGGAAACGCGGCAGCCAATTTGCGCACAGCCAATTTGCGCACAGCCATGTGATGATGACCCAGATCATTTGTTTTAGTGATGCGAAAGACCGCCCCTCCCACGGTGCGGCGCTCCCTCAGCACCGCCCCTCCCACGGTGCGGCGCTCCCTCAGCACCGCCCCTCCCACGGTGCGGCGCTCCCTCAGCACCGCCCCTCCCACGGTGCGGCGCTCCCTCAGCACCGCCCCTCCCACGGTGCGGCGCTCCCTCAGCACCGCCCCTCCCACGGTGCGGCGCTCCCTCAGCACCGCCCCTCCCACGGTGCGGCGCTCCCTCAGCACCGCCCCTCCCACGGTGCGGCGCTCCCTCAGCGCTGTACTGGGAGTGTCTGCCTGGATTATTGGCTTGAGTTCCTGGCGTGGCACTTGAACTCCTGACTCCGAGGCGAGTGTGCTACCCACTGAGCCACGGCTGGGATAGAAGGGTGAGACGAAGAGGGGTGGGAGGAGGCTCGTGGGGGTCACAAACACCGGCGCAGAGCAGTTGGGCCGAATGACCTGTTTCTGTGCTGTACGCTCTCTGTAAAATGTAAGTCGTACAACCACCAGGCCTTTCAGTTGCCTTTCATTTCTGTCGTGATGTGAAGGCCAGTTCGCTTTCTCTGTTAATGAATTTGCGTCCTGCTCTGATCCCAGCCCTGCCTTGCCCCGATCTTGTCTGTGTTTGGGCTTGGAGTGTCAGCGGAGCTGCTGGAGACTGCCTCTGTCCTGACCCCTCCAGCAGCTGCCATGCTAAAGCGACCCTCTCCACCTGCTGGAGTTCTCAGCAATGCCGGTCACTTGGAACAGTTCTCCCATCAACGACTGCCCAATATAGAAACATTCCTCCAGCTCAACTCCTTGCTATTTTAAACCTCGGCGGGGCAGTGTGGCTGCCTGACTTTATCTTACTGTGGGGCGAGGGTGTGGAAAAACAATGCAGTGACCCAAACGTGGCCTATTCAGCACCTGTCCATTCAGGGTAACCCGCTCATTCCAAGAACACAGACTTGCATTTCTGTAGCGCCTTTCACGACCACCGGACGTCTCAAAGCGCTTTACAGCCAATGAAGTACTTTTTTTGGAAATGTAGTCACTGTTGGAATGTGGGAAACACAGCAGCCAATTTTACGCACAGCAAGCTCCCGCACAGCAATGTGATAATGACCCAGATAATCTGTTTTTGTTATGTTGGTTGAGGGATAAATATTGGCCCCAGGACACCAGCGATAGCCCCCTGGTTTTCTTCGAAATAGTACCATGGGATTTATTGCGTCCACCTGAGAGGCCAGACGGGACCTCGGTTTAACGTCTCATCCGAAAGACGACCCCTCAACAGTGCGGCACCGCCCCTCCGACAGGGCGGCGCTCCCTCAGTGCCGCCCCTCCGACGGTGCGGCGCTCCCTCAGTGCCGCCCCTCCGACGGTGCGGCGCTCCCTCAGTACCGACGGTGCGGCGCTCCCTCAGTACCGCCCCTCCGACAGTGCGGCGCTCCCTCAGTACCGCCCCTCCGACAGTGCGGCGCTCCCTCAGTACCGCCCCTCCGACGGTGCGCCGCTCCCTCAGTACCGACGGTGCGGCGCTCCCTCAGTGCCGCCCCTCCGACGGTGCGGCGCTCCCTCAGTGCCGCCCCTCCGACGGTGCGGCGCTCCCTCAGTACCGACGGTGCGGCGCTCCCTCAGTGCCGCCCCTCCGACGGTGCGGCGCTCCCTCAGTGCCGCCCCTCCAACGGTGCGGCGCTCCCTCAGTGCCGCCCCTCCGACGGTGCGGCGCTCCCTCAGTGCCGCCCCTCCAACGGTGCGGCGCTCCCTCAGTACCGACGGTGCGGCGCTCCCTCAGTGCCGCCCCTCCAACGGTGCGGCGCTCCCTCAGTGCCGCCCCTCCAACGGTGCGGCGCTCCCTCAGTGCCGCCCCTCCGACGGTGCGGCGCTCCCTCAGTGCCGCCCCTCCGACGGTGCGGCGCTCCCTCAGTGCCGCCCCTCCGACGGTGCGGCGCTCCCTCAGTGCCGCCCCTCCGACGGTGCGGCGCTCCCTCAGTGCCGCCCCTCCGACGGTGCGGCGCTCCCTCAGTGCCGCCCCTCCAACGGTGCGGCGCTCCCTCAGTACCGACGGTGCGGCGCTCCCTCAGTGCCGCCCCTCCAACGGTGCGGCGCTCCCTCAGTGCCGCCCCTCCAACGGTGCGGCGCTCCCTCAGTGCCGCCCCTCCGACGGTGCGGCGCTCCCTCAGTGCCGCCCCTCCGACGGTGCGGCGCTCCCTCAGTGCCGCCCCTCCGACGGTGCGGCGCTCCCTCAGTGCCGCCCCTCCGACGGGGCGGCGCTCCCTCAGTACCGCACTGGAGTGTCAGCCTAGATTTTGTGCTCAAGTTCCGAGAGAGGGACTGGAACCCACAACCTTCTGACTCCGAGGCGAGTGTGCTGCCCACTGAACCACAGCCGTCACTTCACTCCGAACGGTTCCAGTTGAGAGGTGTCGAGTGATGTACCTGTGTGCTGTGGTGCAGGTTGATTTGACACATCTAATGCGTGCCTGTCATTCCACCAGGCGTCCGTTCTCAGAACCTCTGCTGTCCCGTCTGAGGAATGCTTGGGTACTTCGCAGCAAGGGCTGAGAAAAATGAGGGCCCTTCACGTGGGACCCTCTCGTTGAGCCCGAACACCAGTTTCAGAGAGCTGTTAGCTAACCTCGAACACTGCCTGCCTGTTTCTCCCTGCTTAATTTAGGGAATTGTGTCTGGGAAAAGGGGATCCGGAGTGATCTTAATTGGCCGTGTGGTTGATGGTGAGGAAGAGAAGAAGGTATGATCATCATAGGCAGTCCCTCGAAGCGAGGATAACCCGCTCCCATGCCAAAAAGGGCCGACACGAGACCACTTTGTGCTGCACGGACCTAGTGTGCACATATTGCAGTGTGGGCTGGACCATGCTGCCCCAGGCCCTCGCCTCTCCTGGGCCCCAAACTCTCGCCTCTCCTGGGCCCTGATCACATTGCTCCACGATCTCTCGCCGTTAGATATATTCGAAAGGGAGTTCGATATGGCCCTTTACGGCTAAAGGGATCAAGGGGTATGGAGAGAAAGCAGGAATGAGGTACTGAAGTTGCATGATCAGCCATGATCATATTGAATGGTGGTGCAGGCTCGAAGGGCCGACTGGCCTACTCCTGCACCAATTTTCTATGTTTCCTGCACCCCAACCTCGCTGCTCTTGCTGTACCTGCCCATGCTCCAGTCAGCGACTGCTATCAGTACGGTCGTGGGCAGATGCAACTGCGACAGGTGGATTGGTGAGGACAAGATCAAGTGAGTTTTCGCCTCGTGTTGGTTCTCTCCTTCAGCATACAGCCAGCACGGTCAGTAGTGTTGCTACCGATGGTAATGGGCCTTGAGGTCCTCCACCCAGACTACATTTTGCGCCCTTGCTTCTCTCGGTGCTTCTTGCAAGTGGTGTCCAACATGGAGGAGTACTGAGGGAGGGCAGTAGGTGGGAATCAGCAGGTTTCCTCACCTGGAGCCCTGAGACTTCATGGGGTCCGGAGTCCGTGTTGAGGACTCTCAGGGCCACTCGCTCCCAACTGTGCACCACCCCTGGTGGGTCTGTCCTGTCGGTGGGACAGGCATACCCAGGGCTGCTGATGGAGGAGACTGGGACATTGGCTGAAATATAACAGTCAATTGTATAAATATAGCTCTCTTTGACGACAAAGAGGAGCTGGGCTTTGCGTTGTCACCATATATTGGGAGGGGGTTGTGCGACCATCTTCAAGTCCACAATCTGACCCAGACAGTGTTGCTGCCAAATAGTTACCATAAATTTACAAATCTTGTTGGGAACTGGTGAAGTGTCTGGCTCTAAGAGTAGATTAAATGTGAGGGAATACAATGGAAGATTAAATGCATCAATCATTAGCGCTCACTGCGATATGTGAGCGCACTGGGTCCGTGCAGCAGAGCTGGTCTCCAGTCGTCCTGGTTAACCCTTGCCACTGGACCGAGACCTCGTTCTGTCAAGCCCGTGTGGTGGCTGGTGTGCAACGGCCACCCCACGTTAAAAAAAATCCACGCACAGGCATCTTCCACCCTTCAGGATGTAGTTCGGGATCTGGAATATTAGGTCCTTCATTGAAGCACCTGTGAACTCATCCCTTTTTGGTGTGGAAGCAAGTTATCCTCGCTTCGAGGGACCGCCTATGATAGAACATAAGAAATAGGAGCAGGAGTAGGCCATACGGCCCATCGAGTTTGCTCCGCCATTTAATATCATGGCTGATCCGATCATGGACTCAGCTCCACTTCCCTGCCCGCTCCCTGTAACCCCTTATTCCCTTACCGCTCAAGAAACTCACTCTTTCTGTCTTAAATTTATTCAATGTCCCACAGCTCTCTGAGGCAGCAAATTCCATAGATTTACAACCCTCTGAGAAGAAATTCCTCCTCATTTCTGTTTTAAATGGGCGGCCCCTTATTCTAATATGATATTTAAATGAAACAGCAATGACTGCAATCCATGTTTTTGCAGAGAATAGCCATTCACTTTATTGTCGATGGTGTATCACTATCGAAGGAAGGGGATTTCCAAAACATACTAGAATTTCAAGAACCATTTGATTACAAGAAGACATTTGTTTGAAACAAATAGCAGGTAACATTTGAACACAAAGCCAATCATCATCTAGCTTTCAACAGCAGTAACCTGAAGCTTAACGGGACCTGTCCTATCAATACCATGGCTACAAGAGCAGAGGCTGCGTACTCCATGATGGGTAGCTCAGGTCCTGGATCGTCAAAGTTTCTGCACCATCTTTAAGGCTCAATTTCGCAGTGTGATGAAATAGTGCCATTCATAGAAACCGAGAAAGTAGGTGCAGGAGTAGGCCATTCGGCCCTTCGAGCCTGCACCACCATTCAATAAGATCATGGCTGATCATTCACCTCAGTACTCCATTCCCGCTTTCTCTCCATACTCCTTGATCCCTTTAGCCGTAAGGGCCACATCTAACTCCCTCTTGAATATATCTAACGAACTGGCCTCAACAACTTTCTGTGGTAGAGAATTGCACAGGTTCACAATTCTGAGTGAAGAAGTTTCTCCTTATCTCGGTCCTAAATGGCCTACCCCTAATCCTGAGACTGTGACCCCTGGTTCTGGACTTCCCCAACATCGGGAACATTCTTCCTGCATCTAACCTGTCCAATCCCGTCATAATTTTATATGTTTCTATGAGATCCCCTCTCATCCGTCTAAATTTTAGTGAATATAAGCCTAGCCGATCCGGTCTTTCTTCATATGTCAGTCCTGCCATCCTGGGAATCAGTCTGGTGAACCTTCGCTGCACTCCCTCAATAGCAAGAATGTCCTTCCTCAGATTAGGAGACCAAAACTGCGCACAATATTCTAGGCGAGGTGTTACCAAGGCCCTGTACAACTGCAGTAACACCTCCCTGCCCCTGTACTCAAATCCTCTCGCTATGAAGACCAACATGTCATTTGCTTTCTTTACTGCCTGCTGTACCTGCATGCCTACCTTCAGTGACTGATGTACCATGACACCCAGGTCTCGTTGCATCTCCCCTTTTACTAATCTGTCGCCATTCATATAATCTGCCTTTTTTTGCCACCAAAGTGGATAACCTCACATTTATCCACATTATACTGGATGAGTGCAGCCCCAGCACTCCACGATCCAAGTCCCTGCACTCGATTTCCACCTTCTCCATCGCCGGCACACTGCAGGATGCAATGCAGCAATTCCCCAGGATTCCTTCGACAGCGCCACGCTCCCTTGCGACCGTTACAGTGGCGACCGACGGGAGCAGCAATGTCGTGCAAACCCCTCGCCTCCAAGCTCGCCTCGAAGTCGCGCGCTATCCCGACTTGCACAGATAGTCACCGTTCCATTGTCACCGATGGGTCAACAGCCTGGCGTTCCCTGCCTGTAACCATTGTGGAAGGACCATTGCCACGAGGACTACAGGCGATTCTGATTTGTGATACACGTGAGTGGCAGCTGCTGAAAGATGAACATTGAATATGCTCTCCACTTTGGCCTGCTGCAGCATTATGTACAAGGCCCAACCAGGGCCCTGCTATTATGAGAGAGGAATCAAAGCCATGACTAATTTAAAAGCTGCTACGCCTTCAAATACATGAAGTAGTTTAATTGCACATTATGATGATAGGTTGCAGAAAGCACTTTTCCTTTGTTTATGGTTGACATACTTGAGTCAAACTGTGACACGCCAATCTAAACCGATCAATCAAACTGTTGTAAGTCAAAGCTTTCCCTGTGCCTTCCACTCCAGGCATGAAATAAGTACAGTGCAGCATAAAAACTACTTAGTGAACATATATACAGCCATTAGCATTTACTTCTTGTGGAAAGAATGCACATACAATAATACCTAAAGATCAAAGGCCACGTCATTGTCTCGTCAGACTGTTTCTGTCCCGATTGATGTCACATGACCGGTTCCTGAGGTCCGACCGGTGGCAAAAGACCAAGCTGCTTGTCTGATTTCTCTCTCGGTTCATAAATAATTCGTAAAGTTTTTATCCACATCTTTTCAATTAACACTTGCATAGTAGTATTTCAGAGATTGCAATAATATGCTTTTTAAAAAATTGTTCTTGGGATGTGGGATAATGTTGCAGCCATATTGGAGGTGGTGTGCAGGAAGGTTTCGATGTACTGGTCAGGTGGGCAGAACCGTGGCAAATGGAGTTCAGTCTGGAGAAGTGTGAGGTAACGCATTTGGGGAGGGCTAACGAGGCAAGGGACTCTGAAGTGTTGAGGAACAAAGGGACCTGGGAGTGCATGTCCACAGATCCCTGAAGGTAGCAGGCCGGGTAAGTAAGGTGGTTAAGACGACATACGGGATATTTGCCTTTATTAGCCGAGGCATGGAATACAAGAACAAGGAGGTTATGCTTGAACTGTATAAAACACTAATTAGGCCACTGCTAGAATACTGCGTGCAGTTCTGGTCACCACATTACAGGAAAGTTGTGATGGCACTAGAAAGGGAGCAGAGCAGATTTACCAGGATGTTGGCTGGACTGGAGAAGTTTTAGCTATGAGGGAAGATTGGATAGGCTGGGGTTGTTTTCTTCGGAGGCTGAGGAGCGACTTGATTTGCGGTGGAGGGGCCTGGATCGAGTGGATAGGAAGGACCTGTTTCCCTTGGCAGAGAGGTCAATAACCAGGGGGCATAGATTTAAAGTAATTGGTAGCAGGATTGGAGGAGAGTTGTGGAGAACTGTTTTCACCCAGAGGGTGGTGGGGGTCTGGAACTCACTGCGTGAAAGGGTGGTAGAGGCAGAAACCCTCTTTTTAAAAAGTGCTTGGATGTGCACTTGAAGTGCTGTAACCGACAGGGCTACGCCCACCCAGAGCAGGAAAGTGGGATTAGGCTGGATAGCACAGACACGATGGGCCGAATGGCGGCCTCCTGTGCTGAGAGTTTCTATGAGGTGCGTTGCGAGGGGGCGTGAGTGAGAGCAGAGTCAGCGGTGAGCAGGTTGCTTTGCTGCATGTCTGATATTGCTGTTGGGAGTGACTGGGACAGTGTGGAGCCATGCATATACCGTCTGTTAATGAGGATCATGTACCTGGGGGTCAAGGCTACTTTTACAAGAGTTGGGAAACTATGATTAAGCTATTGCAAGATGGGATCGAGACGTTGAACAGTAAAATTTTGAGTGGCATTTTATGAATTATTGAATCCTCCTTTGCCTAATTAATTTCTAGCTGGGAGGAACGTTTATGGGGCCTGTAATGCAGCAGAATTATTTCTTTCGGCAGAATGTGATTAATTGACTCCTCGTTTCTCTGACTGAATCAATTAATCTGAAATCTGGTCCCTGGTGACGTGATTGTGATCTGATGGGTTAAAGGTCTCTGCGTTTATCTTATTGGCAGAGGGGAATGGACTCCAGTCACGAGACATCCGATTTTAAATACAGCTTCTTCCCTTCCCCACTCTTCGATTCATCGTCCGGAAGGGTGTTTTTCTACGCGGCTTGTTTAATTCTTTTCATTTTTTTTTGTTTCCTCTCAGGGGTTTGTGAAAGATGTCCATGATGACTCCATCACCATCGCATTCGAGAACAAGTGAGTGTTGTTGCTGTGCCTGTTCGTTCGCCCCTCAATCCGCGCGGCAGCCAAGCGCCAGGAATCGGTGCTTCCCCGCCCCGCGATCAGAAATCGTCTCCCTTCAGTCCGTTCCGACTTTTCCCCAGTGTCCGTGGTGCTGTGCGCATCCAGCCTTCTAATAGTTCCATATCCTGCTGGTAGAGGGACGTGATCGGGGTCCAGGGGAGGCCCGAGTTCGGGGCCCAAGATCAGCACGGGCCCAGCCCACACTGCGATATGTGAGCGCACTCGGTCCGTGCAGCAGAGCTGGTCTCCAGTCGTCCTGGTTAACCCTTGCCACTGGACCGAGACCTCGCTGTGTCAAGCCCGTGTGGTGGCTGGTGTGCAACGGCCACCCCACGTTAAAAAAATCCACCCACAGGCATCTTCCACCCTTCAGGATGTAGTTCGGGATCTGGAATATTCGGTTCTTCATTGAAACGCCTGTGAACTCATCCCTTTTTTTTTGGTGTGGAGGCAAGCCATCCTCGCTTCGAAGGATCGCCTATGATGATCCTGCTGATGATGGAGGCTGGAATGTACTTGCTTCACGGGTTCTTTGTTTAAGAATCCATAGCAACACATTGCTACTAAGAACTAGTTGGTTTATTAGCAAAAGGTTTAACAATCGCACGACACATTACCAGTTCATCCGCCAGGCTCTCGACCACCTGCCCCATCGTGGATCCCCCGAACCCAACTGGCCGGGGTTTTATTGAGTCCTGTGAACATCACGTGACTGGCTGAGCCACTCCCAACTCATCAGCTCGACAAACCCGTGAGCATCCTCACTGGCATACGTTTCAGAGGGAATCGTCATGTCTTAACCTGGGTCTGCCTCCATCACTGTAGCATCTCAACCTTGTGGGTTTGGAGGTAGACTGTTGATGCTGCCTTCAGGGAGGATAAATGGATTAAGATGGCACGGTTGGAGGGGGGTGGGGGTGGTTTGCCCACAGGGTGGTGGCGACACGGGTTAAGTTTTTGTTTGCTCGGACGAGCCCTGCCATCATTTACCAGATCAGCCATGATATTGAATGGCAGAACAGGCTCAAAGAGCAAAATGGCGGTCTCCTGCTCCTATTTGTTATGTTGTAAGTGCAGTCCAGAAGTCATAACATAAGAATTAGGAGTCGGAGTCGGCCATTCGGCCCCTCGAGCCTGTTCCGCCATTCAATGAGATCACGGCTGATCTTCGATCTCAACTCCACTTTCCCGCCCGATCCCTTGATTTTCCCCTAGAGTCCAAAAATCTACTGATGTTGGCCTTGAATATACTCAACGACTCGGCATCTAAAATCCAGCCTTTGCTTCAGAGAACGCCCCTTCCTATATTGTTTGCGACCAATTGCTGTGTGCGTTGCTGGTTCTCTTTTGATTGAGGCATTTCATCGTAGTCTGGTGCATGTGGGTTCTATACTTGAATTGCTGCTCAATCCAACTTCGGCAAGAGTGCTGATCTCTCTCTTTGAATCAAGAAAGTCCCCATTGCGTGTCATTTAGAAATGAGACTATGCAAGTTGTTATATCACCCCAAGGCACTTCACAGAAGCAAAATTATCAAGCCCAATTTGATACCAAGCCTTTTTAGGAAAGAGGTAGGTTTTAAGGAACTCTTCAAAGAGGTCAGGGGATGATGGGTGAATGGGACTTGGTGAGTGATGGGCAAAATCAACTTGCATTTATATAGCGCCTTTAACGTAGTAATACAAAAGAATTAGGAGCAGGAGTCGGCCATTCAATGAGATCATGGCTGATCTGATCTTGGCCACAACTCCACTTCCCCCCCCGCCCCCCCCCCCCCCATAACCCTTGACTCCCTTATCTCTCCAAAATCTCTCTATCACCGCCTTAAATATATTCAATGACTCGTCCCAAGGCTCTTCACAGGAGCGAAATCAGACACAATTTGGCACCGAGCCAGCTAAGGAGATATCCGAGACAGGTGACCAAAAGCTTGGTCGACGAGGTCGGTTTTAAGGAGCGTCCTGAAGGAGGAGAGAGAGGCGGAGAGGTTTAGGGAGGAGGTTCTAGAGCTTGGGGCCCCAGGCGGCTGAAGGCACGGCTGCCAAAAATCGGGGATGGGTAAACATAGAAACATAGAAAATAGGTGCAGGAGCAGGTCATTCGGCCCTTCGAGCCTGCACCACCATTCAATAAGATCATGGCTGATCATTCATCTCCGTACCCCTTTCCTGCTTTCTCTCCATACCCCTTGATCCCTTTAGCCGTAAGGGCCACATCTAACTCCCTTTTGAATATATCTAACGAACTGGCCTCAACAACTCTCTGTGGTAGAGAATTCCACAGGTTAACAACTGAGTGAAGAAGTTTCTCCTCATCTTGATCATAAATGGCTTTACCCCTTATCCTTAGACTGTGACCCCTGTTTCTGGGCTTCCCCAACATTGGGAACATTCTTCCTGCATCGAACCTGTCTCGTCCTGTTAGAATTATATATGTTTCTATGAGATCCCCTCTCATTCTTTTAAATTCCAGTGAATATAAGGCTAGTCAATCCAGTCTTTCTTCATATGTCCGCCCTGCCATCCCGGGAATCAGTCTGGTGAACCTTCGCTGCACTCCCTCAATAGCAAGAACGACCTTTCCTGCAGTTTTCGAGCTGGTAGAAGCACTAACTGATTTCTACTTCAAACTGTTGCAGTCCAACGTGAGTTTAAACTCTGAATGCAGTACTAGCAGCCCAGGTGTCCCTGGTTGAAGTGTATTGTTCCAGATTGTATCACATTCCTAGTGTGCAGCAGCTGCATCCCCAGTGCTGCCCCACCAAGGTTCACTTCACTCTGCCATCGCCCATGGCTCAGTGTCATTAGTCGACCATAACTGGGATATTATTCCAGTGTTGTTACAACAGCTTGCATTTATATAGCACCTTCCACGTAGTGAAACGGCCCAAGGCATTTCACAAGGAATATTACGAGATAACAGATTTGACACTGAGCCGCATAAGTCGAAATTTGGGCAGGTTGGTCAAAGAGGTCGGTTTTAAGGAGCGTCTTGAAGGAGGAGAGAGAGGCGGAGAGGTTTAGGGAGGGAGTTCCAGAGCTTGGGGCCCAGGCAACAGAAGGCACGGCCACCGATGGTGGAGCGATTATAATCGGGGATGGTCAGGAGGGCAGAATTAGAGGAGTGCAGTCATCTTACGGGGATTGTGGGGCTGGAGGAGATTACAAAGATAGGGAGGTGCGAGGGCCATAGAGGGATTTGTAAACAAGGATGAGAATTTTGAAATCGAGGAGCCAGTGTAGGTCAGCGAGCACAGGGGGTGATGGGTGAGTGGGACTCGGTGTGAGTTAGGACACGGGGCAGCGAGCACAGGGGGTGATGGGTGAGCGGGACTCGGTGCGAGTTAGGACACGGGGCAGCGAGCACAGGGGGTGATGGGTGAGTGGGACTGGGTGCGAGTTAGGACACGGGGGCAGCGAGCACAGGGGGTGATGGGTGATGGGTGAGCGGGACTCGGTGCGAGTTAGGACACGGGGCAGGGGGCGATGGGTGAGCGGGACTCGGTGCGAATTAGGACACGGGGCAGTGAGCACAGGGGGTGATGGGTGAGTGGGACTGGGTGCGAGTTAGGACACGGGGGCAGCGAGCACAGGGGGTGATGGGTGAGCGGGACTCGGTGCGAGTTAGGACACGGGGCAGCGAGCACAGGGGGCGATGGGTGAGCGGGACTCGGTGCGAATTAGGACACGGGGCAGCGAGCACAGGGGGCGATGGGTGAGTGGGACTCGGTGCGAATTAGGACACGGGGCAGTGAGCACAGGGGGCGATGGGTGAGCGGGACTCGGTGCGAGTTAGGACACGGGGCAGCGAGCACAGGGGGCGATGGGTGAGCGGGACTCGGTACGAATTAGGACGCGGGGCAGCCGAGTTTTGTATCACTTTTAGTTTACGTCAGGTAGAATGTGGGAGGCTGGCCAGCAGTGAGTTGGAATGGTCAAATCAACAGGTAACAAAGGCGTGGATGAGGGTTTCAGCAGCGGATGAGACGGGCGATGTTACAGAGGGGGCAACAGGCGATCTTAGTTATGCTGTGGCTATGTGGTCGAAAGCTCATCTCGGGGTCAAATATGACAGCAAGGTTGTGAACAGTCTGGTTCAGTCTCGGACAGGAGTTGGGGAGAGGGATGGAGTGAAGACGTCCAGGCGATGTTTGCGAGCTAGTCGTGATGAGCTGCTGGCCTCCCCAGACTGAGAAGGGAGCGCTGATTGACCCGTCGGATAATAAAGAGCCTCTGTGGACAGGACACACGTGGACTGACTGGTCTGTAGTTGGTGTCTTATGCATCGCAAACCCGTGTGATCCAGGGAGGTCCATGCTGAGCCGGCTGGTGTAAGACTCGCTTGTTATCACCGTGTACTGAGTAATCTGCTCCAGATGTGCAATTATCCAATTTACCGAAGATCCGACCATAATTGCCGTGGCTGTTTTTATTTTGCTTTCTTGTCTTGTCCTGTTTCCCCGGGTCACACTTCCAGCCCACGGTCTTTGGTGCCTGGATAACTGGGATTCTAATTACCGTGTGGCGCACTGCTCCCCCCCCCCCCCCCCCCCCCCCCAAGCTCGTGATCTTTGTGCTGGGCTGTGAAATGCCGAGGGCTTTTACCCCTCTTTCCCCACTCCCATCAGACCGGGATAAAAAGCACATCGACCTTCCCGACAGCAGTCCTGTCCCGTCAGTGCAGTGGGATATCGGTGCCCCCCCCCCTGCGTGTTGCTGCCCAGCGCCTGGACCTGATCCAGAGCACAGTCAGGTTAGATCCAATTATGTATTCGGTTGGAACGATCCCAAATTGAATTTGCTGCGGGCCTGTTTTGCGGTGGGAATGTTCAGACTCTGCATTCTTTTTGCAAAGTGCATCCAACAAAAACATTGGGTGTGTACAAGTAAACATGTGCTTCGTTGTGTTTTAAATTCTGAATATTAATCCCAACAAACTGTTGACTTATAGCCACGTCGTCTTGGTGCGAAGATTAGTAGTTCTTTAATCGGCTGACACGTACATCGTGTCAACTCCCGCTGTTCGCTGACGCCTTGTGTGATCTAGCTCAGTGTGGCAATAACAACACGTGTGTAATGGCCAGTAATGGGCAACGCTCACAATTATAAAGAGGTTTTCAGATTATAAAGGGGGTTCGATAAGGTAGACGTAAAGATGTTTCCAGTTGTGGGGGGAGACCAGAACTAGAGGCTATCAATATCAGACAGTCACTAATAAATCAGGAGAAACTTCTTCACCCAGAGAGTGGTACGAATGTGAAACTTGCATAAAAGGAAAAAAGACTTGTATTTATATAGCGCCTGTCACAACCCCCGAATGTCCCAAAGCGCTTTACAGCCAATGAAGTGCTTTTTTGAAGTGTAGTCACTGTTCTGATGTCGAGGATACAGCAGCCAATTGTGCACAGCAAGCTCCCACAAAGAGCAATGTGATGATGAGCAGCTAATCTGTCTTTTTAATGTTTTTATTGAGGGATAAATATTGGCCCTAGCACACTGGGGATGACTCCCCTGCTCTTCTTCCAATAGTGCCGTGGGATCTTTCACATCAACCTGAGGGGGAAGCCTCGGTTTAACGTCTCATCCAAAAGAGGGCACCTCCGACAGTGCGGCACCCCCTCAGTACTGCCCCCTTCGACAGTGCAGCCCTCCCTCAATACTGTCCCTCTGACAGTGCGGCGCCCCCTCAGTACTGCCCCCTCCGATGGTGCAGCCCTCCCTCAGTACTGCCCCCTCCGACAGTGCGGCGCTCCCTCAGTACTGCCCCCTCCGACGGTGCAGCCCTCCCTCAGTACTGTCCCTCTGACAGTGCGGCGCCCCCTCAGTACTGCCCCCTCCGATGGTGCAGCCCTCCCTCAGTCACTGGTTTCCTCTACAGAGGGGAGCACATGCTGTTGAATTATCCCGTCGAGCAGTGACTACATGCCATTGGCTGTAAAGCGCTTCAAGAAGTCCGGTGGTCGTGAAAGGCGCTATATAAATCCAAGTCTTTATCATGTGTCATGCTGCCAGTGTCTTTGCTCTTCCAGTATCACAGCATTGAATTGCTGCGTGCAGGCAGTTTGCGAGCGCTCACTTGGTATAGAACTCTTTATCCCCCCCCCACCCGGTGTAACATCAGCTGCCTTGTGTGTCGGGACTTAAGGGGTTGACTGTGGATGGGCAATGGCAGACATTTAGAGACCGCATGGATGAACTACAACAATTGTACATTTCTGTCTGGCATAGAAATAAAAAAGGGAAGGTGGCTCAACCGTGGCTATCAAGGGAAATCAGGGATAGTATTAAAGCCAAGGAAGTGGCATACAAATTGGCCAGAAATAGCAGCGAACCTGGGGACTGGGAGAAATTTAGAACTCAGCAGAGGAGGACAAAGGGTTTGATTAGGGCAGGGAAAATGGAGTATGAGAAGAAGCTTGCAGGGAACATTAAGACGGATTGCAAAAGTTTCTATAGATATGTAAAGAGAAAAAGGTTAGTAAAGACAAACGTAGGTCCCCTGCAGTCAGAATCAGGGGAAGTCATAACGGGGAACAAAGAAATGGCGGACCAATTGAACAAGTACTTTGGTTCGGTATTCACGAAGGAGGACACGAACAACCTTCCGGTTATAAAAGGGGTCGGGGGGTCTAGTAAGGAGGAGGAACTGAGGGAAATCCTTATTAGCCGGGAAATTGTGTTGGGGAAATTGATGGGATTGAAGGCCGATAAATCCCCAGGGCCTGATGGACTGCATCCCAGAGTACTTAAGGAGGTGGCCTTGGAAATAGTGGATGCATTGACAGTCATTTTCCAACATTCCATTGACTCTGGATCAGTTCCTATGGAGTGGAGGGTAGCCAATGTAACCCCACTTTTTAAAAAAGGAGGGAGAGAGAAAACAGGGAATTATAGACCGGTCAGCCTGACCTCAGTAGTGGGTAAAATGATGGAATCAATTATTAAGGATGTCATAGCAGTGCATTTGGAAAGAGGTGACATGATAGGTCCAAGTCGACATGGATTTGTGAAAGGGAAATCATGCTTGACAAATCTTCTGGAATTTTTTGAGGATGTTTCCAGTAGAGTGGATAAGGGAGAACCAGTTGATGTGGTATATTTGGACTTTCAGAAGGCGTTCGACAAGGTCCCACACAAGAGATTGATGTGCAAAGTTAGAGCACATGGGATTGGGGGTAGTGTACTGACATGGATTGAGAACTGGTTGTCAGACAGGAAGCAAAGAGTAGGAGTAAATGGGTACTTTTCATAATGGCAGGCAGTGACTAGTGGGGTACCGCAAGGTTCTGTGCTGGGGCCCCAGCTGTTTACACTGTACATTAATGATTTAGATGAGGGGATTAAATGTAGTATCTCCAAATTTGCGGATGACACTAAGTTGGGTGGCAGTGTGAGCTGCGAGAAGGATACTGTGAGGCTGCAGAGCGACTTGGATAGGTTCGGTGAGTGGGCAAATGCATGGCAGATGAAGTATAATGTGGATAAATGTGAGGTTATCCACTTTGGTGGTAAAAACAGAGAGACAGACTATTATCTGAATGGTGACAGATTAGGAAAAGGGGAGGTGCAAAGAGACCTGGGTGTCATGGTACATCAGTCATTGAAGGTTGGCATGCAGGTACAGCAGGCGGTTAAGAAAGCAAATGGCATGTTGGCCTTCATAGCAAGGGGATTTGAGTACAGGGGCAGGGAGGTGTTGCTACAGTTGTACAGGGCATTGGTGAGGCCACACCTGGAGTATTGTGTACAGTTTTGGTCTCCTAACCTGAGGAATGACATTCTTGCAATTGAGGGAGTGCAGCGAAGGTTCACCAGACTGATTCCCGGGATGGCGGGACTGACCTATCAAGAAAGACTGGATCAACTGGGCTTGTATTCACTGGAGTTCAGAAGAATGAGCGGGGACCTCATAGAAACATTTAAAATTCTGACGGGGTTAGACAGGTTAGATGCAGGAAGAATGTTCCCAATGTTGGGGAAGTCCAGAACCAGAGGTCACAGTCTAAAGATAAGGGGTAAGCCATTTAGGACCGAGATGCGGAGGAACTTCTTCACCCAGAGAGTGGTGAACCTGTGGAATTCTCTACCACAGAAAGTTGTTGAGGCCAATTCACTAAATATATTTAAAAAGGAGTTAGATGAGGTCCTTACTACTAGGGGGATCAAGGGGTATGGCGAGAAAGCAGGAATGGGGTACTGAAGTTGAATGTTCAGCCATGAACTCATTGAATGGCGGTGCAGGCTCGAAGGGCCGAATGGCCTACTCCTGCACCTATTTTCTATGTTTCTATGTCTATGTTTCTATGACAGTGGTCCAAGGCTGGCACTCTGTAATCAAAGCACAACTTCATTATGTGGGACGTGGGCGGGGGAGTTTTTACACACATTATTCACCCTGTGACTGCTTAAGTGTTGAGGGATTATAAGGCAGTTCACTGGAATGCACTTCCCCCGTTTTAAACCGTCAAACCAAGAGGCGAGCGATATTTTCCCTTGTCTGATATTATCCACTTGTATTCACCAGCGAGATGGGATGGGTTCTCCTTACTTGACCCTCCAGTACTAATCCCCGCTGCAAGGCGGTGGGGGATTGCGGACAGAAGGCGCATTCCTTTTGAAGTCCGCTCTTATTCCCAACGTGCCCTTTTGTTGCGGACTGAGACTCACGAGGGCTTTACAGCTGCTCTGGGAGGCCGTGTGGACAGCTGCAGTCCACAACACTTCGTCAGTCTTCACCAGCTGCTCCTGCCTTTTGTCAACCTCGTTGTGAAACTGGGTGAGTTTTTTTTTAAAAACCTCACCTGTAAGGAGAGACTGTTCCCCGGGGCAGGAGGGTCAGTAACCAGAGGGACACAGCTTGAAGGTAATCGGCCAAGGGACCGGAGGAGAGATGACGATGTTTTTTTTACGCAGTGAGTTGTGATCGGGAACGCGCTGCCTGAAAGGGCTGTGGGAGCAGATTCAATAGTAACTTTCAAACCGGGAATTGGATCAATATGTCAAGGAGTAAATTCACCGGGCTGTGGGGAAAGGGCAGGGGGAGTGGGACTGATGGGATCGCTCGCTCACAGAGCCGGCACAGGCTTGATGGGCCCAATGGCCTCCTGTGCGTTGCAATTCTAGACTTGCACTGCAAGAGTAGCCAACAGCAGTCACCCGGTTACCCCTGCTGCCTGCACTCCTCGATATAAATAATTGACATTCAGGGGCAGACGGCATTGCAGATCCATGGGGCTATGAATTTTCTGTCAAGTTAAAGCCATTATGCACAGACTGTGCCTTTGTTCTGAGATGTGATAGTTCGGCAGACTGTACGGCACTGTACACTCAGTGCCAGTTCCAAGGGTTGGGCTGCTGTGCGCAAGGCTGACGGTGAACACAAGTAATCGCCGGCTCTGGAAGCGGCTGCTCCCTGATTGGTCAACATTCACCAATCAGACAGCAATCGTTACCAGTCCTTCAGCCCCGGTCATTTTAAAGGGTCGCGAGGTGTCAGCTGTGGCTCAGTGGCTCTCACTCCCTCCTCCGAGTCAGAAGGTCGTGGGTTCAAGTCCCGCTCTGGAGACTTGGGCACATAATCCAGGCCGACACTCCCAGTGCCAGGACTGGGGGAGCGCCGCCCTGTCGGAGGGGCAGTGCTGAGGGAGCGCCGCCCTGTCGGAGGGGCGGTGCTGGGGGAGTGCCGCCCTGTCGGAGGGGCGGTGCTGGGGGAGTGCCGCCCTGTCGGAGGGGCAGTGCTGGGGGAGTGCCGCCCTGTCGGAGGGGCAGTGCTGGGGGAGTGTCGGAGGGGCGGTGCTGGGGGAGCGCCGCCCTGTCGGAGGGGCAGTGCTGGGGGAGCGCCGCCCTGTCAGAGGGGCGGTGCTGGGGGAACGCCGCCCTGTCGGAGGGGCAGTGCTGGGGGAGCGCCGCCCTGTCGGGGCAGTGCTGAGGGAGCGCCGCACTGTCGGAGGTACCGTCTTTCGGATGAGATGTTAAACCGAGGTCCTGTCTGCCCCCTCAAATGGACGTAAGTGATCCCATGACCACTATTTTGAAGATGAGCAACGGAGTTCTCCCCGGTGTCCTGGTAAACATTTATCCCTCAACCAACATCATTTAAACAGATGATCTGGGTCATTATCACATTGCTGTGTGTGGGAGCTTGTTGTGCACAGATTGGCTGCTGCGTTTCCCACATTACAACAGTGACTGCACTCCAAAAGTACTTCTTTGGCTGTAAAGCGCTGTGGGACGCCCTGAGGTGGTGAAAAGCGCTGGAGAAATGGTCATCTATTTTTATTTACGGACCCCACTTACTGCTTTAGTATTTGTCTTGAGTTGGCCTTGTCCAGAGAGCACGATTTCAGTGGTATCCAAATCATCATTAATCACCCTGCAATATTCTGCCAGTGATTTCTGCAGCCTAAGTAGTTTCCTCGCTGGTAGAATCTGCCCAGATTTCACCCAAGATCAGTGAAGGTGTCGCAAGTGAGAGGGGAGCTTGAATTTCCGGAGAGGATGTGCGGTGGGGGGAGGAGGGGGTGCTGCCCGTGGCAACTGGGGGATACAGGAATGGAATCAAAAAAGGAGATATTGGGAGAGGTTCCTAAAGGCTTGATCAGAGTCTTGAATTAGATTCTGAGGGGGCTGGACAGGGTGGATGTAGAGAGGATGTTCCCCCTCGTGGGGGATTCTAGAACTAGGGGACATAGTTTCAGAATAAGGGGTCGCCCATTTAAAACTGAGATGAGGAGGAATTTCTTCTGAGGGTGGTGAATCTGTGGAATTCTCTGCCCCAGAGAGCTGTGGAGGCTGGGTCATTGAATATATTTAAGGTGGAGATGGACAGATTTTTGAACGATCAGGGAGTTGAGGGTTATGGGGAGCAGGCGGGGAAGTGGAGCTGAGCCCATGATCAGATCGGCCATGATCTTATTGAATGGCGGAGCAGGCTCGAGGGGCCGTATAGCCAACTCCTGCTCCTGTTTCTTATGTTCTCGGAGAGGGAGGTGGGAGTGATTGTCAGACTATGTGGCTGGGGCTGAAGGTACAGCCAGGAACAGTGGGGCAAGAGGGTGGAGGAGGAGAGAACATCACTGGTGAGCTTGATCGCTCCCTCAGCAAATGGTTACACTCTACTTCCCAACCCGAGTCGCTGGGTGATTCTTGTGGGGAAGGGAGGGTGAGAGAACGTTGGTTTTGTCCTTTTTCCCAATCGCCATTCCACCCCCTCTGTTCCTTCCTGGTCTGATCCACGGCGGAGAAGGCCTCATCTGGGGCACCAGCACTGCTGGAAAAGCTCGTGTCTATAACTAATGTGGTTCAATTGTTCGAGGATTTTGCCGGGTTCGTGGGCGAGAGTAGACACTGTCTGCCCGGACTCTCTCAAACCTTTGGCTCTAGCTCGCTCGCTCGGTTTCTCGAGGAGCTGGAATATTGTGGGATTAGTGGTAACCTGCTGCGGTGGATTGAGAACTGTCTGAGTGCCCTCGGGCAGAGAGTGGATTGGGATCTGCTTGGAGACTGGTTACCAGTGGTGTCGCCCAGGGATCAGTGTTAAGACCTTTGCTCTTTACCATTTTCATTAAAGGCCTAGATGTAAGCGTTCTACGATTGATCCTCAAGTTTGAGGACAAACCCCAGATACAACAGCAATTATTTATATAGCGCCGTTAACGTAGCAAAACGTCCCAAGGAGCTTCACAGGAGTGCTACAAGATAAATTTAACACCAAGCTACAGAAGAAATTATTACGGCAGGGCAAATGTCGGTTTTAAGAAGCTTCTTGGAGAGGCGGAGAGGTTTAGGGAGGGAGTTCCAGAGCTTGGGGCCCAGGCAACAGAAGGCACGGCCACCGATGGTGGAGCGATTATAATCAGGGATGCTCATGAGGGCAGAATTAGAGGAACGCAGTCATCTCGGGCGGTTGTGAAGCTGGAGGAGATTCGAGATAGGGAGGGGCGAGGGCCATGGAGGGATTTGTAAACCAGGATGAGAATTTTGAAATCGTGGCGTTGCGAGAGTTGGGACTGTAGAGAATGCTTAACTACTGCACACAGATCTCCATGTGTTGGGGGTTTGGCCCCGTGATTAGGCCAATGGGGCTTAACTTCGAACAGTGTAGTGTTGTGTACGGGGGCAGATCGAATGCTAAACCCAACAGGGAACCGAATTCAAGGCAGTGGTGAAAGAAAGATATGGGTGTTCTATTAATCTCTTAACGGTTCATGACCAGTGTCGTGAAGCTACAGCTAAAGTGAGCAGGATGCTAGATTGTAATCACAGGGCAATTCACCATAAAACAAAGCGCACCATTTTGTCCTTGGAACAGGAGCCTGGTCAGGTCTCCAGTTAGGACGCTGTGTCCAGTTTTGGTGGTCTCGAGTGGGGGGTGATATTGGGACATTCGACAGGGTTCAGAGGAGAGACACAAGATTAATTCAGTCTAAAAGAAAGATTTGCATTTACACAGCACATTTCACCACCCCCAGACGCCTCAAAGCGCTTTACAGCCAATAAAGTACTTTTGGAGTGCAGTCACTGTTGTATTGTGGGAAACACGGCAGCTAATTTGTGCACAGCAAGCTCCCATAGACATAGACATCGAAAATAGGTGCAGGAGTAGACTATTCAGCCCTTCGAGCCAGCACCACCATTCAATAAGATCATGGCTGATCATTCCCTCAGTACCCCTTTCCCGCTTTCTCTCCATACGCCTTGATCCCTTTAGCCGTAAGGGCCACATCTAACTCCCTCTTGAATATATCCAATGAACTGGCATCAACAAGTCTCTGCGGCAGGGAATTCCACAGGTTACCAACTCTGAATGAAGAAGTTTCTCCTCATAGTCCTAAATGGCCTACCCCTTATCCTAAGACTATGTCCCCTGGTTCTGGACTTGCCCAACATCGGGAACATTCTTCCCACATCTAACCTGTCCAGTCCCGTCAAAATCTTATACGTTTCTATGAGATCCTCTCATCCTTCTAAACTCCAATGTATAAAAGCCCAGTTGATCCAGTCTCTTCTCACATGTCAGTCCTGCCATCCCTGGAATCAGTCTGGTGAACCTTCGATGCACTCCCTCAATAGCAGGAACATCCTTCCTCAGATTAGAAGACCAAAACTGAACACAATATTCCAGGTGAGGCCTCACCAAGGCCCTGTACAATTGCAGTAGGACCTCCCTGCTCCTATACTCAAATCCCCTAGCTATGAAGTCCAACATACCATTTGCCGCCTTCACCGCCTGCTGTACCTGCATGGCAACTTTCAATGACTGATGTACCATGACACCCAGGTCTCGTTGCACCTCCCCTTTTCCTAATCTGCCGCCACTCAGATAATCTGTCTTCCTGTTTTTGCCCCCAAAGTGGATAACCTCACATTTATCCACATTATACTGCATCTGCCATGCATTTGCCCACTCACCTAACCTGTCCAAGTCACCCTGCAGCCTCTTCGCATCCTCCTCACAGCTCACACCGACACCCAGTTTAGTGTCTTCTGCAAACTTGGAGATATTACACTCAATTCCTTCATCTAAATCATTCATGTATATTGTAAAGAGCTGGGGTCCCAGCACTGAGCCCTGCGGCACCCCACTAGTCACTGCCTGCCATTCTGAAAAGGACCCATTTATCCCGACTCTCTGCTTCCTATCTGCCAACCAGTTCTCTATCCACGTCAGTACATTACCCCCAATACCATGTGCTTTGATTTTGCACACCAATCTCTTGTGTGGGACCTTGTCAAAAGCCTTTTGAAAGTCCAAATACATCACATCCACTGGTTCTTCCTTGTCCACTCTACTAATTACATCCTCAAAAAACTTCAGAAAATTGGTTAAGCATGATTTCCCTTTCACAAATCCATGCTGACTTGTACCGATCCTGTCACTGCTTTCAAAATGCGCTGCTATTTCATCCTAATGATTGATTCCAACATTTTCCCCACTACTGATGTCAGGCTAACCGGTCTATAATTACCTGTTTTCTTGATCCAGAGTCAATAGACTGTTGGAAAATGATCACCAATGCATCCACTATTTCTAGGGCCACTTCCTTAAGTACTCTGAGATGCAGAATATCAGGCCCTGGGGATTTATCAGCCTTCAATGCCATCAATTTCTCCCTCACAATTTCCCGCCTAATAAGGATATCCTTCAGTTCCTCCTTCTCACTAGACCCTCGGTCCCCTAGTACATCCGGAAGGTTATTTGTGCCTTCCTTCATGAAGACAGAACCAAAGTATTTGTTCAATTGGTCTGCCATTTCTTTGTTCTCCATTATAAATTCACCTGAATCCGACTGCAAGGGACCTATGTTTGTCTTTACTAATCTTTTTCTCTTCGCATGTCTATAGAAGCTTTTGCAGTCAGTTTATATGTTCCCGGCAAGCTTCCTCTCGTACTCTATTTTCCCCCTCTTCATTAAATCCTTAGTCCTCCTCTGCTGAATTCTAAATTTCTCCCAGTCCTGCGGTTTGCTGCTTTTTGCCAATTTATATGCCTCTTCCTTGGATTTAACACTATCCTTAATTTCCCTTGTTAGCCACGGTTGAGCCACCTTCCCCGTTTTATTTTTACTCCAGATAGGGATGTACAATTGCTGAAGTTCATCCATGTGATCTTTTAAATGTTTTCCATTGTTTATCCACCATCAACCCTTTAAGTATCATTTGCCAGTCTATTCTAGCCAATTCACGCCTCATACCGTCGAAGTTACCTTTTCTTAAGTTCAGGATCCTAGTTTCTGAATTAACTTTGTCACTCTCCATCTTAATAAAGAATTCTACCATATTATGGTCACTCTTCCCCAAGGGGCCTCTCACAACACGATTGCTAAGTAGTCCCTTCTCATTACACATCACCCAGTCTAGGATGACCAGCTCCCTGGTTGGTTCCTCGACATATTGGTCTAGAAAACCATCCCTATTACACTCCAGGAAATCCTCCTCCACCGCATTGCTACCAGTTTGGTTCGCCCAATCTATATGTAGATTAAAGTCGCCCATGATTACTGCTGAACCTTTTTTGCACACATCCCTTATTTCTTGTTTGATGCTGTCCCCAACCTCACTACTACTGTTTGGTGGTCTATACACAACTCCCACTAGCATTTTCTGCCCTTTGGAATTCCGTAGCTCCACCCAAACAGATTCCACATCATCCAGGCTAATGTCCCTCCTTACTATTGCAGTAATTTCCTCTTTAACCAGCAACGCCACCCCGCCTCCTTTTCCTTTCTGTCTATCCTTCCTAAATGTTGAATACCCCTGGATGTTGAGTTCCCAGCATTGGTCACCCTGGAGTCATGTCTCCGTGATGCTAATTATATCTCATCCATTAACTGCTATCTGCACAGTTAATTCGTCCACCTTATTCCGAATACTCCTCGCATTGAGGCACAGAGCCTTCAGGCTTGTCTTTGTAATACACTTTGCCCCTTTAGAATTTTGCTGTAATGTGGACCTTTTTGTTTTTTGCCTTGGGCTTCTCTGCCCTCCGCTCCCCCACACAGCCATGTGATAATGACCAAATAATCTATGTTAATCTTGATTCAGGGATAAATATTGGGCCCAGGACACCGGCGATAACTCCCCTGCTCTTCGAAATAGTGCCATGTGATCTTTTACGTCCACCTGGTTTAACGTCTCATCCGAAAGAGGAATTTCAGATCTCCCCCACCCCAATTGGCTGTGGTTTTTTTGTGTTTTTGCCTCTCTGGGGCAGTAAATGCTCTGGGGGGGTGTGGGGAAAGTGTCGGAATTGTGGAGCACTTGGCATCACAATTATCTGGGACGGGCCTGATAGACCAGTGGGTCACTTCCTGTCCCACCATTTTGTGATGTTGGGAGACCAATCCTGATCGCCCAAATGTCCACCGAGCTTTATTCAGCCAACTGGCCACAAACCAAGATCTGGACCCTGTCTCTCTGCTCCCTTCACCACCCTCCTCCCCACTTTACCGGGCCTCTGTCAGACTCTCCATCACCAGCTGAGTCTCATCAGAGAAGCTCAAAGCTCACAATTAGCACATTGATGATGCTTCCTTATTTGAGGAACCTACATTGCTTTCGCCTGCATCTATGGTAGCCTCGAAAGCTACTCAATTGTAAACAATACCTATGACAGTTCAAGTAGGCCTACATTGGCTCCCCGTTAAGCAACGCCTCGATTTCAGAATTCTCGTCCTTGTTTATAAATCCCTCCATGGCCGTCGCCCCCTCCCTATCCTCAGACAACGTGGACCATTTTCCATACCTCGGGGGGCCTACTATCAGCAAGGGCAGACGTCGATGATGAAGTCCAACACCGCCTCCAGTGTAGCCTTCGGTCGCCTGAGGAAGAGAGTGTTTTGAAGACCAGGCCCTCAAATCTGGCACCAAGCTCTCATGGTCTACAGGGCAGTAGTGATACCCGCCCTTCTGTATGGCTCAGAGACATGGACCATATTCAGTAGACACCAAGTCGTTGGTGAAATACCACCAATGATGTTTCCGCAAGATCCTGCAAATCCCCTGGGAGGACAGACTCACCAATCATGCCAACATCCCCAGCATCAAAGCACTGACCACACTCGACCAGCTCCGTTGGGCGGGCCACATTGTCCGCATGCCCAACACGAGACTCCCAAAGCAAGCAGTCTATTCGGAACTCCTGTACGGCAAGCGAGCCCCAAGTGGGCAGAGGAAACTTTACAGGGACACCCTTAAAGCCTCCCTGATAAAGTGCGACATCCCCACCGACACCTGGGAGTGCTTGCCAAAGACCAGTCCGCCCTAAGTGGAGGAAGTGCATCCGGGAAGGCGCTGAGCACCTCGAGTCTCGTCGCCAAGAGCGTGCAGAAACTAGACTTCCCACCCTCCCTTTCCTTCAACCACTGTCTGTCCCACCTGTGACAGGGACTGTAATTCCTGTATTGGACTGTTCAGCCATCTGAGAACTCACTTTGAGTGGAAGCAAGTCTTCCTCGATTTCCGAGGGACTGATGATGATCTCTGTAACCTCCTCCAGCCCCACAACCCCCCGAGATGTCTGCACTCCTCTAATTCTGCCCTCCTGAGCATCCCTGATTTATAATCGCTCCACCATCGGTGGCCGTGCCTTCCGTTGCCTGGGCCCCAAGCTCTGGAACTCCCTCCCTAAACCTCTCCGCCTCTCTACCTCTCCTTCAAGACGCTCCTTAAAACCTCCCTCTTTGACCAAGCTTTTGGTCACCTGAGCTAATTTCATCTTGTGCGGCTTGCCGTTTCAATTATTTGTTTTGTCTTAAAACACTGCTGTGAAGCGCCTTGGGACATTTTACTACGTTAAAGGCGCTATATAAATACGAGTTGTTTGAACATTGTCGGGGCAACCAGCGAGGGACAATAAACTAAGCCATAAATTATGGCGGGGGGTGGGAGGAATGTTCTGCTCACAGCTCATGTTCCAAACTCCTGAACTACAATAATCCTGACCCTGTGACTCATTCTTTGTCTGCAGCTGGCAACCTGAGCGGCAGCTTCCCTTCAGCGATGTGCGTTTACCACCTCCTGCAGACTTCAACAAAGAGATCAGTGAAGGGGATGAAGTTGAGGTAAGACGAACGTTGCTTTGCTAATATTGAGAGGTTGTATTGTTCTTGGTATATGATCCCAGCCTGCCCCCTCCCAATCCGAACACCTTGCTCGTGGTTACTACGGTTACAGTGGGACTTTGGTCAATGGTGACCGCCAGGATGTTGATGGTGTCGAGCTTCTCGAGTGTTGTTGGAGCTGCAACTCATCCAGGCAAGTGGGGAGTGTTCCATCACACTCCTGACTTGTGCCTTGTAGATGGTGGGAAGGCTTTGGGGAGTCAGGAGGTGAGACACTGGCCGCAGAATACCCAGCCTCTGACCCGCTCTTGTGGCCACAGTATTTATGTGGCTGGTCCAGTTGAGGGAGTGCAATGAAGGTTCACCAGACTGATTCCCGGGATGGCAGGACTGACGTATGGAGAAAAAAAACTGGATCGACTAGGCTTATTTTCACTGGAATTTAGAAGAATGAGGAGGGGATCTCATTGAAACATATAAAATTCTGACGGGATTGAACAGGTTAGATGCAGGAAGAACGTTCCCGATGTTGGGGAAGTCCAGAACCAGGGGTCACAGTCTAAGGATAAGGGGTGAGCCACTTAGGACTGAGATGAGGAGAAACTTCTTCACTCAGACAATTGTGAACCTGTGGAATTCTCTGCCACAGAGGCCAGTTCGTTAGATATATTCCAGAGGGAGTTAGATGTGTTCCTTACGGCTAAAGGGATCAAGGGGTATGAAGAGAAAGCAGGAATGGGGTACTGAAGTTGCATGATCAGCCATGATCATATTGAATGGAGGTGCAGGCTCGAAGGGCCGAATGGCCTACTCCTGCACCTACTTTCTATGTTTCTAGGTTTCTGGTCAATGGTGACCCCCAGGATGTTGATGGTGGGGGATTGGGCAATGGTAATGCCGTTGAATGTCAAGGGGCGGTGGTTAGACTCTCGCTTGTTAGAGATGGTCATTGCCCGGCACTTGTGTGGTGCGAATGTTACTGGCCACGTATCAGCCCTAGCCTGAGTGTCATCCAGGTCTTGCTGCACACGGGCATGGACTTCTTCATTATCTGAGGAGTTGTGAATGGAACTGAACACTGTGCAATCATCAGCGAACATCCCCACTTCTGACCTTCTGATGGAAGGAAGGTCATTGATGAAGTAGCTGACGATGGTTGGGCCTAGGACACTGTCCTGAGGAACTCCTGCAGCGATGCCCTTAGGCTGTGGTGACTGACCTCCAACCACCACAACCATCTTCCTTTGTGCTCGGTATGACTCCAGTCAGTGGAGAGTTTTCCCCCTGATTGCCATTGACCAGTTTGACTGGGGTTCCTTGATGCCACACTCGGTCAAATGCTGCCTTGATGTCAAGGGCAGTCACTCTCGGCTCCTGGAATTCAGCTCTTTTGTCCATGTTTGGACCAAGGCTGTAAAGACAGCCTGTGTTTCCAGGCGCGTTCCTGTCAGTGCTTTCAGGATTAAAAGGAACCTTTATCACTTTCTGCCCAGTCTGTGCTTCTGGAATTAAATGCTTTCTCGGACAGGGAAGGAGTGGCTTGAGTAATGCCTTAACCAAAGCAAAAATGCTGTGGATGCTGGCAATCTGAAGTAAGAGCAGAAAACACTTTGACATGCTCGGTGGGCCATTCAGCATCCGTGGAGAGGGAGAAACCGAGTTAATGTTTCAGGTCGATGGTCCTCGGTCAGAACTGATCAAACCCGAGAATGGAAACGGAAAGCAGCGAAGGTGAAAGCGACACTCTCAAATCCCATCGGAGCATTCCTGGGAGAGGATGGCAGTGAATGAAAGACTCAAACCAAGGGAAAATACTGCGGACTCTGATCTAAAACTGACGCTGGCCATGAGGGTGGAGGGGTTTAGGGAGAATCCTGAATCGGGACATCTTTACACACACGGAATGGACATCCACATACATTGGTAGCAAAATCGCTGGCACCATTTTAAAAACCACTTGGATGCTGCAATGCGGGAAGTGTAGTGATGAGTGTGCGTGGGTTTCAACGGCCTGTGACTGGCCTCACTTGTAAGGGCGATGTAACTGGTCAAGCAATGCAAGGGAAAGCTTCTGTATGCGTGTCGTGTACCTGGTTATTTGGTTAAAACATAGAAACATAGAAACTAGGTGCAGGAGTAGGCCATTCGGCCCTTCTAGCCTGCACCGCCATTCAATGAGTTCATGGCTGAACATTCAACTTCAGTACCCCATTCCTGCTTTCTCGCCATACCCCTTGATCCCCCTAGTAGTAAGGACCTCATCTAACTCCTTTTTGAATATATTTAGTGAATTGGCCTCAACAACTTTCTGTGGTAGAGAATTCCACAGGTTCACCACTCTCTGGGTGAAGAAGTTCCTCCGCATCTCGGTCCTAAATGGCTTACCCCTTATCCTTAGACTGTGACCTCTGGTTCTGGACTTCCCCAACATTGGGAACATTCTTCCTGTGTCTAACCCCGTCAACATTCTTGCAGGGTAGATGCAGGGAGGATGTTTCCCCCGGGCTGGGGAGTCCAGAACCAGGGGTCACAGACTCGGGATAAGGGGTCGGCCATTTAGGACTGAGATGAGGAGGAATTTCTTCACTCAGAGGGTGGTGAATCTTTGGAATTCTCTGCCCCAGGGGGCTGTGGAGGCTCAGTCTGAGTATATTCAAGATGGAGATCGATAGATTTTTGGATATTAAGGGATACGGGAGAATGCAGGCAAGTGGAATTGAGGTGGAAGATCGGCCGTGATCTCATTGAATGGCGGAGCAGACTCGAGGGGCCGAATGGCCTGTTCCTAATTCTTATGTTCCTAGTTTGGCTCTGGACTTTTCTAAACATCGTGTTGTGCACCTGGTTTCAGCAGCAGCCCAACAAGAACAAAGTATGGGGTAAGAAATGGTGAGTTCTGAGCTGCCACGGCCAGTTTGTATTTGCTGGTGGTTATTGTGTCCTTTCCTTCAGCACTGGAGCAGGCAGCCAGCAGCCATCTCTGCCTAGAGCGAGGCTGGCCTTGCACCTGTCCAACCACAACGCGACTGGACGTTGACTTGAGTTTTTACATTGAATCTGTGTTGCTTTTTCCACCCTGATATTCTCCACAGTTGTCTGCACGTATTATACAAAACCGTTTCTAGATTGTAATGTCGCCGCTGTTAGATATTTCCTTCATGGGCTCTTTGCTGAAGAATCCATAGCAACACATTGCTATTGAGAACTAGTTGGTTTATCAGCAAAGGTTTAACAATCAGACGACACATTACCAGTCCATCCACCAGGCTCACAGCCATCTGCCCCATCGTGGATCCCCCGAACCCAACTAGCCGGGGTTTTATTGAGTCTTGTGAACATCACGTGACTGGCTGAGCCACTCACAATGCAACGGCCCCACAAACCTGAGAGCAGACTCACCAGTGCATGCATTACGGCCGCGTCTGACCATTCACGCTGTGTTTCTTGGCAACACTTGTTTCAAACAATGAGTTTAACTTTTCAAGC
Source organism: Pristiophorus japonicus (assembly GCF_044704955.1). Taxonomy (NCBI): domain Eukaryota; kingdom Metazoa; phylum Chordata; class Chondrichthyes; family Pristiophoridae; genus Pristiophorus; species Pristiophorus japonicus. The sequence continues at coordinate 94,904,463 of NC_091996.1, forward strand.
CGGGCCGGTCCAGTTGGAAGAGGGGACTGGGCTGAATGGACTTCGACTGAAGCAAACTTGTACAAAATCAACCGATGTGATTGTGGAATTAATGTTGCAGGTATACTCCAGAGCCAATGAACACGAGCCCTGTGGTTGGTGGATGGCGAGGGTCCGGATGATGAAGGGAGATGTAAGTACCCTACATAACCTCGGTGATCCAAAACTCGCCCCGAGTCCCACTCGCCCATCACCCCCTGTGCTCGCTGACCTGTTTCCTAACTCGCACCGAGTCCCGCTCACCCATCACCCCCTGTGCTCGCTGACCCCGTGTCCTAACTCGCACCGAGTCCCGCTCACCCATCACCCCCTGTGCTCACTGCCCCGTGTCCTAACTCGCACCGAGTCCCGCTCACCCATCACCCCCTGTGCTCACTGCCCCGTGTCCTAACTCGCACCAAGTCCCGCTCACCCATCACCCCCTGTGCTCACTGCCCCGTGTCCTAACTCGCACCGAGTCCCGCTCACCCATCACCTCCTGTGCTCACTGACCCCGTGTCCTAACTCGCACCAAGTCCCACTCACCCATCACCCCCTGTGCTCACTGACCTACATTGGCTCCCGGTTAAGCAACACATCGATTTCAAAATTCTCATCTTTGTTTACAAATCCCTCCATGGCCCTCGCCCCTCCCTACCTCTGTAATCCCCTCCAGCCCCACAACCCCCCCCCCCGAGATGTCTGCGCTCCTCTAATTCTGCCCTCCTGAGCATCCCTGATTATAATCGCTACACCATCGGTGGCCGTGCCTTCTGTTGCCTGGGTCCCAAGCTCTGGAACTCCCTCCCTAAACCTCCCCACCTCTCTCCTCCTTCAAGACGCTCCTTAAAACCTACCTCTTTGACCAAGCTTTTGGTCACCTGCGCTAATTTCTACTTGTGCAGTAAATATTTGTTGCAGCATACTCCTGTGAGAAGCGTCTTGGGATGTTTCACTATGTTAAAGGCGCTATATAAATACACGTTGTTGTATCTATTCTCGCTGCCTTGTGATTGATTCCTAACCGTGCGAGGCTTGGGGAAAAAAATCAAATAGCTGGTGATACGACTTTATTTTTAAAAATGGTTAAAATATATAAATTTGATCGCTAACTGCGGAGTGCTCGAGAGATGGATGGTAAACCCACCCTCAGAAGTAATTTCGATAAGGGGTTTCCAATACTGTGATGCCTTGGTGTGGTCATCCTGCATAATACAGATGAAATGGGGAGAGCGATGGGGGAGATAAAAACAAATGCTTCAAATACCCAGCGGGTCAGGCAGCTCGTGTGGAGCGAGAAAGAGTTAACGTTTCAGGTCGGTAACCCTCCGTCAGAAGGGGGAAGGTTTTGAGATGTAACGGGTTTTAAGCAAGTGCAGAGGGGGGAGGGGAGGAAAGAACAAAAGGGAAGGTCTGTGATCATAGAATCACGGAAATTTACAGCACGGAAGGAGGCCATTCAGCCCATCGTGTCCGCGCCGGCCGACCAAGAGCCACCCAGCCTAATCCCACTTTCCAGCTCTGGGTCCGTAGCCCTGCAGGTTACGGCACTTCAGGTGCACATCCAGGTACTTTTTAAATGTGGTGAGGGTTTCTGCCTCTACCACCCTTTCAGGCCGTGAGTTCTGCCCCAGACCCCCACCACCCTCTGGGTGAAGACATTTCCCCTCTAAACCTCCCCCCAATTACTTTAAATCTATGCCTCCTGGTTGTTGACCCCTCTGCCAAGGGAAATGGGTCCTTCCTATCCAGGCCCCTCATCATTTTATACACCTCAATCAGGTCTCCCCTCAGCCTCCTCTGTTCCAAAAAAAACAACCCCAGCCTATCCAATCTTTCCTCATCGCTAAAACTCTCCAGTGATATGATGGAAGGCAGGAGAGATGAAATAACACGGGAAGATGGTGTGAGGCAGTAGGAGATGCTAATGGGACAAGTAACGAAACAACAGATGAGTCTAGATTGGGTGTAAATGGAAATAACAGAATCGACAAGATGGGGCAGAGACATGTGGGGGGTTAAGAGAGAGAATGTGTGCAGGCCAGCACGAGCAACTTGCATTTATATAGTGCCTTTTGGAGGACAAGTCCCAAAACTCCCGGCTGCATTGTTCATTTTGCTCCATCTCGCACAGGCGGTTAGGGGGGTTGCCTGAAACGTTGGGCGTTACGGGTGATCGGGGAGCCGAGTGTGTTTAAAAACGGCAAATCTCCAACCAGAACAACAGCCACTGAAGAGACACAGCAGGCCTGCCGTGTGCAGCAACAGGAAGTTGGACTAAGTTGCCTTTGTCTTCCTGTGACCATCCTGGCTTGCCATCGGGATAGCAGCTATCGAGTTAGCGAGGGTAGACCCGTTGCTGATTTTTTTTTTTGTTGCCCCTCCTATCCCTGTTCCCTATTTCCTCCTCCCTGCCCTGCTCCAAACAGAGTCGACAGCCAGATTTCCAATTCTGTTTCATCCAAACGTTCCCCCCCCTCGCTAACATTGCAAGATTGTAAAAGTGAGAGTCTGAGTGAGGGATTCCTGTCTTTGTTTCAGTTTTATGTCATCGAATACGTCGCCTGCGATGCCACGTGCAACGAAATAGTCACCATCGAGCGGCTTCGTCCCATCAACCCCAACAAGACAGCCACCAAGACCATGTTCCACAAACACACCATCCCAGTGCCCGAGGACCTCCGAGAAGCGTGAGTACTGCTTGAAAAAATAATTTATATAGCGCCTTTCACGACCACCGGATGCACCAAAGCGCTTTACAGCCAATGAAGTACTTTCGGAGTGTAGTCACTGTTGCAATGTGGGAAACGCGGCAGCCAATTTGCGCACAGCAAGCTCCCACACACAGCGATGTGATAATGACCCAGATCATCTGTTTTTGTGATGTTGATTGAGGAGTAAATATTGGCCCAAGGTCACCGGGGAGAACTCCCCTGCTCTTCTTCGAAATAGTGCCCTGGGATCTTTTATGTTCACCCCTCATCCAAAAGCGGCACCTCCGACAATTCATTGGCTGTAAAGCGCTTTGAGACATCCGGTGGTCATGAAAGGCGCTATATAAATCCAAGTCTTTAAATCACTAAAAGCTAGTGCACAGGTACAGGTAATCAAAAGGGCTCAGGGAATGTTGGCTTTTATCTCCGGAGTTGGGATACAAAAATTCTGAAGTTAGGCTTCATTCAATCGGCTGATCTGTATCTTAGCTCCATCTACCTGCCTTGCCATAAATCTATCAATCTCCGTTGGGGAATTGTTAATTGTTCCTTCCCCCGGCCTCAGCAGCTTTTTGGGGGAGAGTGTTCCAGATTCCCAGGGCCCTTTGTGTGAAGAAGTGCTTCCTGACATCACCCTGAACGGCCTGGCTCTCATTTTAAGGTGACGTCCCCCTTGTTCTGGACTCCCCCCACCAGAGGGAATAGTTTCTCTCTCTCTATCCCCGTCAACTCCTTTAAACCCCTCGATTAGATCGCCCCTTAATCTTCTACACTCGAGAGAACACAAGCCCAGTCTGTGGGACCTGCCCTCGGAATTTAACCCTTTCAGCCCCGGGTATCAATCTGGGGAGTCTGCTCTGCTCCCCCTCCGAGGCCGATATATGCTGTGCGTAAATTGACTGCGAGTTGCCCACACTATAACACTTCACAATAGTGCTTTGTTGGCTGTGCAGTTATTTACATGTCCTGAACAGGGCTGCAAAAATGGGAGTGTTTTTTTTTTTCCTCTAGCACGGTTTAAACATGCCATCTCTCCCCGCCCCCTTAAATCTGCTTCCTTTTTTTTTTTGCAGCTGTGCAAACGAGAACGCTCACAAGGACTTCAAAAAGGCGGTGGGAGCACACTCCATCGTGTACAACGCCGGCAGCAGTGAGCTGGTCCTCCTGGTGAGAGAGCGCGGCCAATTTCCTTCCGCCCGCCGCTGAGCCGGTTGGCCTGTCGTGCCGTGCATTCGGCGCCTGACGCACTGCGCTCCCGGCATCGATCCTGGCCTCCGCCGCTCGGCCCTGTAACGTATCTGCTTCACCGGTTCGTTGCTTAAGAATCCATCGCAACACGTTGCGATTAAGAACTAGTTGGTTTATTAGCAAAAGGTTTAACAATCACCATCATTGGCAGACCCTCGAAACGAGGATGACTTGCTTCCACGCCGGAAGAACATAATTGGGAGCAGGAGTCGGCCATTCGGCCCATCGAGCCTGCTCCGCCATTCACTAAGATCATAGCTGATCCGATCTTGGCCTCAACTCCCCTTCCCTGCCTTCCCCCATAAACCTTGACTCCATCGTTCAAAAGTCTTGTCTACCTCTACCTTAAATATATTCAATGACCCAGCCTCCACAGCTCTCTGGGGCAGAGAATTCCGAAGATTCACTACCCTCAGAGAAGAAATTCCTCCTCCGTCTCAGTTCTAAACGGGCGACCCCTTATTCTGAAACTCTGCCCCCTAGTTCTAGATTCCCCCACGAGGGGGAAACATCCTCTCTGCATCTACCCTGTCCAGCCACCTCAGAATTTCATACGTTTCAATAAGATCACCTCTCATTCTTCTAAACTCCAATGAGTACAGGCCCAACCTGCTCAACCTCTCTTCCCAAGTCAACCCCTTCATCCCAGGAATCAACCTCGTGAAAGCGGATGAGTTCACAGGTGTCTCAATGATATTCCGGATCCCAAACTACATCCTGAAGGGTGGAAGATGCCTGTGGGTGGATTTTTTTTAACGTGGGGTGGCCGTTGCACACCAGCCACCACACGGGCTTGACAGAGCGAGGTCTCGGTCCAGTGACAAGGGGTTACCCAGGTCGACTGGAGACCTGCTCTGCTGCACGGACGAGTGTGCACATATATCACAGTGTGGGCTGGGCCCTCGCTGCTTCTGGGCCCAGATCACGTCCCTCAACAATCACGCCACACATTACCAGTTCATCCACCAGGCTCTCAACCACCTGCCCCATCGTGGATCCCCCGAACCCAACTGGCTGGGGTTTTATTGAGTCTTGTGACCATCACGTGACTGGCTAAGCCACTCCCAGCTCGACACCATTTTGGCAGAAGTTTTCATTCAAGTGCCCCCTTGTTTTTTTTTGAGGGCACCAAAAACACACATTTCTACCTTAAATTTATTCAATGTCCCGGCTTCCACAGCTCTCTGGGGCAGCAAATTCCACAGATTTACAGCCCTCAGAAGAAACTTCTCCTCATCTCAGTTTTAAATGGGCGGCCCCTCGTTAAATGAGACGAAAATTGTTCGCAGTAGTCTAGGTGTGACCTCGCCACTGCCCTGTACAGCTGTAGCAGGACTTATGATCTGAAACTGTTGAGGCCAGAATGCTGTGCAGTTCCAACTCGAGTTGTGATGGGAGCTTTGAACATAATGGCCTTTCCTCGTCCACCACTTCTTGCGCCCCTCCCCCCCCCCATAAACAACCCACAAATCGAGGGGAAACCCCCGACAATGTGTGGTGTGTGTAGTGATGGCGGAGGATCGGAGAGTAACGAGACGTTGTGATGTATCTGTTGCAGTCCATTAATGAGTCGACGGTGAAGCGTGCGAGCTTGCTGAGCGACATGCACTTTCGCAGCATTCGCACCAAACTGATGCTGATGTCCCGGAACGAGGAGGCCACCAAGCACCTCGAGGTGAGCAGGCTGACTGGGGGAGGAAGTGACGGGTCTGGGCTTACAAACGTACGCCATGCCTTGGGTCCAGCGGCCTTGTGGTTAGGGTACTGGGCTGGCAACCCAGAGGTTGGAGTTCAAATCCCACCGTGGCAACAATGTGCAATTAGGCAGGGATCAAAGCTATTGTTGAAACTGCAACAACTACAACTTGCATTTATATAGCGCCTTTAACATAGTAAAACGTCCCAAGGCTCCTCCGGAGCGATTATCCAACAGAATTTGACACCGAGCCGCAAGGTGATATTAGGGCAGGTGACCAAAATCTTTGTCACAGGTCAGTTTGAAGGAGTGCATTAAAGGAGGAGAGGTTTAGGGAGGGAGTTCCAGAGCTTGGGGCCCAGGCAACAGAAGGCACGGTCACCGATGAAGGAGCGATGGAAATCGGGGGTGCACGAGGCCAGAATTGGAGGAGCGCAGAGATCGCGGAGGGTTGTGGGGCTGGAGGAGGTTAGAGATAGGGAGGCCATTTGAAAACCAGAATGTGAATTTTAAAATCTAGGTGTTGGCGGACCAGGAGTCAATGTAGCACAGGGGGTGCTGGGTGAGTGGGACTCAGTGTGAGTTAGGACACGGGGCAATGAGCACAGTGGGTGCTGGGTGAGTGGGACTCAGTGTGAGTTAGGACACTGGGCAATGAGCACAGGGGGTGCTGGGTGAGTGGGACTGGGTGCGAGTTAGGACATGGGGCAGTGAGCACAGGGGGTGCTGGGTGAGTGGGACTGGGTGCGAGTTAGGACATGGGGCAGTGAGCACAGGGGGTGATGGGTGAGTGGGACTCGGTGCGAGTTAGGACACGGGGCAGCGAGCACAGGGGGTGATGGGTGAGCGGGACTCAGTGCGAGTTAGGACACGGGGCAGCGAGCACAGGGGGTGATGGGTGAGCGGGACTCGGTGCGAGTTAGGACACGGGGCAGCGAGCACAGGGGGTGATGGGTGAGCGGGACTCGGTGCGAGTTAGGACACAGGGTGATGGGTGAGCGGGACTGGGTGCGAGTTAGGGCACGGGGTGATGGGTGAGCGGGACTGGGTGCGAGTTAGGACACGGGGCAGTGAGCACAGGGTGTGATGGGTGAACGGGACTCGGGGCGAGTTTGGCTACGGGCAGCCGAGTTTGAGATGAACTCAAGTCCTTCAGGAAATGGAAGCAATCCGTCATGGACAAGACTGGCTTGAGCTGTGATTTATTAACTGAACGTGGGGTGAGGGTAGCGATCCAAGTCTTGCTGAGGACCGTCTATATTTGATCAGGCAGTACAGGGGGTAACCCGGTAACGGGTAGGTTGCCTTGTTTCCAGTCTCAATTACAAACTGATCTTTTCTTTAAACATTTTAATGCTTAAACAGTCTTCAGATTTTAAAATTCTCATCCTTGTTTTCAAATCCTTCCATGGCCTCCCCCCTCCCTATCTCTGTAATCTCCTCCATCCCCCACCCCGAGATCTCAGCATGCCTCCAATTCTGACCTCTTGCACATCCCCCGATTCCCATCGCTCCACCATCGGTGGCCGTGCCTTCTGTTGCCTGGCCCCCAAGCTCTGGAGCTCCCTCCCTAAACCTCGCTACCTCTCTCTCCTCCTTTAAGATGCTCCTTTAAACCTATCTCTGTGACCCAGCTTTTGGTCGCCTGTCGCTAATATCTCCTCATGTGGCTGTGTCAAATTTTGTCTGGTAAATGTTTGTTGGTGGACTTTTCCACTAAAACTCACCATTGCTCCCCATTTGATTATCACGAAGAGCGTGGGTTGCTTGTCTCGGGTTTTTGTCATATAGATGTGTACTGTGGAGGCTGGGTGTGGGGTCGGAGAAAGCGTGGGGTCGGAGAAAGCCCATGTAAAGTTTAAATCCCAACTCCCATTAATTCCCGGACGCCTAAAGCCACTGATGCCAACAGCTCAGGATTCTGACTCTCCCCCGACGAGACAACTGTACTGGAAAGCCTCCAGACTTAACTTGCAAGCAGGCCCAACAAACGACCGAGAGATCAGCACAAGTGGGCCTTCAGTGTTGAATCGGCAGGACCCGAGGGCCGCTCGGTGATGGCTGTGGGTCAGTGAGCAACATCCACGCCTCTGAGCCACAAGGTCGCGGGTTCAAGTCCCGCTCCAGAAACATTTATCCCTCAAACAGCATCACTTTTCTTTATAGAAAAAAACAGATTATCTGCTCATTATCACATTGCTGTGTGTGGGAGCTTGCTGTGCACAATTCAGCTGCTGCGTTTCCCACAATACAACAGTGACTACACTTCAGAAAAAAGTACTTCATTGGCTGTAAAGAGCTGTGGGACATCTGGTGGTCGTGAAAGGTGCTATATAAATATACGTCTGATTTAATGGGGCTCCAGAAAGCAGTTTGAGCGCAGCTGGGGCAAACCCACGTGCTATAGGTTCTCCGTTGCATCTCATGGGCAGAGGGTGCGAGGGAAGGAGAGGCGTTGGTGTAGGATTTCAGTTTGCGGTCTTTGGGCGCTGTATTCACACGGTGCGATGTAGGGTCAAGCATTCACTGCAACAACAATAAACTCGTGTTTTCCCTCCCTCCCTCCCTCCCTCTCCCCTCCTCCCTCTTCCCCCCACCCCCTCTCCTTTTTCTTTTTCTCTCTCTCTCCTGTCTCCTCTCTCGCTCACTCTCTCTCTCTCCTTTCTCCCTCTCTCGCTCTCTCTCTCTCTCTCTTTCTCGCTCTCCTTTCTCGCTCGTTCGCTCTCCTTTCTCGCTCTCCTTTCTCGCTCTCCTTTCTCGCTCTCCTTTCTCGCTCTCCTTTCTCGCTCTCCTTTCTCGCTCGCTCTCCTTTCTCGCTCTCCTTTCTCGCTCTCCTTTCTCGCTCTCCTTTCTCGCTCTCCTTTCTCGCTCTCCTTTCTCGCTCTCCTTTCTCGCTCTCCTTTCTCGCTCGCTCTCCTTTCTCGCTCGCTCTCCTTTCTCGCTCGCTCTCCTTTCTCGCTCGCTCTCCTTTCTCGCTCGCTCTCCTTTCTCGCTCGCTCTCCTTTCTCGCTCGCTCTCCTTTCTCGCTCGCTCTCCTTTCTCGCTCGCTCTCCTTTCTCGCTCGCTCTCCTTTCTCGCTCGCTCTCCTTTCTCGCTCGCTCTCCTTTCTCGCTCGCTCTCCTTTCTCGCTCGCTCTCCTTTCTCGCTCGCTCTCCTTTCTCGCTCGCTCTCCTTTCTCGCTCGCTCTCCTTTCTCGCTCGCTCTCCTTTCTCGCTCGCTCTCCTTTCTCGCTCGCTCGCTCTCCTTTCTCGCTCGCTCGCTCTCCTTTCTCGCTCGCTCGCTCTCCTTTCTCGCTCGCTCTCCTTTCTCGCTCGCTCGCTCTCCTTTCTCGCTCGCTCGCTCTCCTTTTCTCGCTCGCTCGCCCTCCTTTTCTCGCTCGCTCGCCCTCCTTTTCTCGCTCGCTCGCCCTCCTTTTCTCGCTCGCTCGCCCTCCTTTTCTCGCTCGCTCCCCCCCGCAGACCACGAAGCAGCTGGCAGCTGCGTTCCAGGAGGAGTTCAGTGTCCGCGAGGATCTGATGGGCCTTGCGATCGGGACGCATGGCGTCAACATTCAGCAGGCCAGGAAGGTTACCGGAGTGACGGCAATCGAGCTGGACGAGGACACGTGCACATTCCGGATCTACGGGGAGGTGAGCCGGGCCGGCTGGGAGGTTGCAATCTGGCTACTTTGCCGCAGGCTTCTGGCGTCACACCATCGGGTTATTGGGGGTAAAAATCAACCACGCTTCATTACTGTTCTAACTGGTGCTTATTGAAAATACAAGTCTTACAGATGGCAATTCCGAGACCCGTGATTAGAAGTACACCTCATACTTGTAGAATGGTCGAGTGACTAAGCACAGGAGGAGGCCATTGAGCCTGTGCCGGCTCTGTGAGCGAGCGATCCAATCAGTCCCACCCCCCCCCCCCCCCCCCCCCGCCCTGCTCTTACAGCCCTGTTTCCCTTAAAGTATTTATGCACGAGAGAGTGTACAGAGGAGATTTACCAGGATGTTGCCGGGACTGGAGAGTTTTAGCGATGAAAGATTGGATAGGCTGGGGTTGTTTTCTTTGGAACAGAGGAGGCTGAGGGGAGACCTGATTGAGGTGTATAAAATGATGAGGGGCCTGGATAGAGTGGATAGGACGGACCTGTTTCCCTTGGCAGAGGGGTCAACAACCAGGGGGCATCGATTTAAAGTAATTGGGGGGAGGTTTAGAGGGGGATTTGAGGGGAAATTTCTTCACCCAGAGGATGGTGGGGGTCTGGAACTCACGGCCTGAAAGGGTGGTAGAGGCAGAAACCCTCACCACATTTAAAAAGTACTTGGATGTGCACCTGGAGTGCCGTAACCTGCAGGGCTACGGACCGAGAGCTGGAAAGTGGGATTAGGCTGGGTGGCTCTTGGTCGGCCGGCGCGGACACGATGGGCTGAAATGGCCTCCTTCCGTGCTGTAAATGTCTCTGATTCGACGAACTCTGACTCGTAGCCCATTAAACGCAGGAGGACCTGAAGTAACAGGAGGATAGGCAACTCGCGTCACAACGTGTAACTGGATTTCACACTCGCACTCGCTCTCCCACGGTCAAGGTTTGCGGTTTGTCAAAAGCTGCTCATGTCCGTGTGTGGCTGGTCTGTTGTTCAGTTCCTTCAGAAAATAAAAATCACGTTTAATTTTGTTGGCCGTGATTTCGAGCCTCTGTTTAAAAATGGAGACTATTAGCAGTGCAATGTAGCTAGCTGCAGCATTGTCTTGATTTCCTGCGCATGTCTCTGGGTAAGCATGCTGCCCTGTAACACTGAGCCCTGTAGACTGAAGGGCCCCTTGGTTTGATGCCCAGTCTGAGGGGCAATGATCTGAGCCCTTACATCGAGTGTACAGCACAGAAAGAGGCCATTGGGGCCCACCGCTCCGTGCCGGTGTTTATCCTCCACACCATCCCCCTCCCACCCCTCTGCATAGAAACATAGAAAATAGGTGCAGGAGTAGGCCATTCGGCCCTTCGAGCCTGTACCACCATTCAATAAGATCATGGCTGATCACTCCCTCAGTACCCCACTCCTGCTTTCTCTCCATACCCCTTGATCCCTTTAGCCATAAGGGCCACATCAAACTCCCTTTTGAATATATCTAACGAACTGGCCTCAACAAATCTCTGTGGTAGAGAATTCCACAGGTTCACCACTCTCTGAGTGAAGAAGTTTCTCCTCATCTCGGTCCTAAATGGCTTACCCCTTATTCTTAGACTGTGACCCCTGGTTCTGGACTTCCCCAACATCGGGAACATTCTTCCTGCATCTAACCTGTCCAGTCCCGTCAGAATTTTATGTTTCTATGAGATCCCCTCTCATTCTTCTAAATTCCAGTGACTAAGCGTAGTCAATCCAGTCTCACCCCATCACCATATCCTTCTATTCCTTTCTCCCTCATGTGTTTATCCAGCTTCCCCTTAAACACATCGATACTATTCGCCTCAACCCCTCCCTGTGGCAGTGAGTTCCACATTCTCACCGCTCTCTGGGTAAAGTTTCTCCTGAATTACTTGTTATGTTTATCAGTGACTGTCTTATATTGATGGCCCCCTAGTTCTGGTCTCCCCCACAACTGGAAACATCTCCTCTACATCTACCCAATCGAGCCCCTTCCTCATTTTAAAGACCTCTGTCAGGTCACCTCTCGGCCTTCTCATTTCCAGAGCAAATAGAGCGCCAGCTTGTTCAATTTATCCTGCTGGGCATAACCCCTCGATTCTGGTATCATTTGGGCTGATGGTGACTGCCCCTGTACTGGCGGGGTGGGGGGGAATCAGGCTGGGGCCTCCTGCTCCTGATCACCGTCCAGTGACACCCACAAGAAGGTTGCAGTTTGGTATCACACACACGGGAAAATGTTTTACTAACTGCACCCTCCCTCTCCCTCTCCCTCTCCCTCTCCCTCTCCCTCTCCCTCTCCCTCTCCCCCTCCCCCTCCCCCTCCCCCTCCCCCTCCCCCTCCCCCTCCCCCTCCCCCTCCCCCTCCCCCTCCCCCTCCCCCTCCCCCTCCCCCTCCCCCTCCCCCTCCCTCTCCCCCTCCCTCTCTCTCTCTCCCCCTCCCTCTCTCTCTCTCTCCCCCTCTCTCTCTCTCTCCCCCTCTCTCTCTCTCTCCCCCTCCCTCTCTCTCTCCGCAGACACCAGAAGCAGTAAAGCAGGCTCGAGGCTACCTGGAATTCTCCGAGAGCTCGGTGCAGGTGCCACGCAGCCTGGTTGGTGAGTGTTGTCCTGACCCTCGGTCACTGGCTCCAACTACAACCAGAAACACCTTCTAACCAGCCAACCTGTGGGTCTGTCTTTTGTCACTGAGCCACAAGGGGAGACAGGAGGACCAGAGTTGTACCCTAACCCACCACCCCACCTTCTGTTTGTTCATGGCATAGAAACTCCAGCTACTCATTGCATTCCCTCACACATTCCCTGCTGAGTACAAATACAGAATGAGTTTTGAGGCTATATTTTCTGCCTCGCACTGCAACACAGGAACAGGCCCATTCAGCCCCTCCAGCCTGTTACACAGGAACAGGAGGAGGTCCATTCAGCCCCTCCAGCCTGTTACACAGGAACAGGAGGAGGTCCATTCAGCCCCTCCAGCCTGTTACACAGGAACAGGAGGAGGTCCATTCAGCCCCTCGAGCCTGTTACACAGGAACAGGCCCATTCAGCCCCTCGAGCCTGTTATACAGGAACAGGCCCATTCAGCCCCTCGAGCCTGTTATACAGGAACAGGAGGAGGCCCATTCAGCCCCTCGAGCCTGTTATACAGGAACAGGAGGAGGCCCATTCAGCCCCTCGAGCCCGTTATACAGGAACAGGCCCATTCAGCCCCTCGAGCCTGTTACACAGGAACAGGAGGAGGCCCATTCAGCCCCTCGAGCCCGTTATACAGGAACAGGCCCATTCAGCCCCTCGAGCCTGTTACACAGGAACAGGAGGAGGCCCATTCAGCCCCTCGAGCCTGTTACACAGGAACAGGAGGAGGCCCATTCAGTCCCTCGAGCCTGTTCCGCATTCATAAATTGCAGCTGATCTGTATCTTCACTCCATCCACCCGCCATGGTTCCATAACCCTTAATACCCTTGGCCAACAAAAATCTACTAATCTCAGTTTTGACATTTCCAAGTGACCCCCGGCCTCAGCAGCTTTTTGGGGGAGAGAGTTCCAGATTCCCAGGGCCCTTTGTGTGAAGAAGTGCTTCCTGACATCACCCTGAACGGCCTGGCTCTCATTTTAAGGTGACGCCCCCCTTGTTCTGGACTCCCCCCACCAGAGGGAATAGTTTCTCTCTCTCTACCCCGTCAACTCGTTTGAACCCCTCGATTAGATCGCCCCTTGATCTTCTATCCTCGAGGGAATACAGGCCCAGTCTGTGCAACCTGCCCTCGTCATTTAACCCTTTCAGCCCCAGGTATCAGTCTGGGGAATCTGCTCCCCCTCCGAGGCCGATATATCCCCCCTGAGGGGCGGGGCCCAGGACTGGACGCAGTTACTGCACAGAACTTCATATAAACTGTAACATCACTTTCTCTCCTGGAATCGCCTAGATGGGTCAGACAGCAATTTCCCAGATTTTTTTCCCCCCAAATTGGCCTGGGTTTTTTGTGTGTTTCTGCCTCTCTCAGGAGATCACATGGTTTCGGGTGTGGTGGAGTGTGTATATGTTGTGACACACACAGTACAGGTATCGCAATTGTTCATATTCATATTCCTCCCCTTTGTGTGCCAGCCCACCTGAGAGAAAGGCCAGCATTCCCTTGGCCTCCCTCTGCCTCTCTCTTGGAGGCCATTCAGAGAAGGTTCACTCGGTTGATTCCTGAGATGAAGGGGGTTATCTTATGAAGAAAGGTTGGGCCCATACTCATTGGAGTTTAGAAGAATGAGAGGTGATCTTATTGAAACGTATAAGATTCTGAGGGGGCTTGACAGGGTAGATGCAGAGAGGATGTTTCCCCTCGTGGGGGAATCTAGAACTAGGGGGGCATAGTTTCAGAATAAGGGGTCGCCCATTTAAAACTGAGATGAGGAGGAATTTCTTCTGAGGGTGGTGAATCTGGAATTCTCTGCCCCAGAGAGCTGTGGAGGCTGGGTCATATCTAAGGTGGGGATAGACAGATTTTTGAGCGATAAGGGAGTCGAGGGTTATGGGGAGCGGGCGGGGAAGTGGAGCTGAGGCCAAGATCAGATCAGCCAATGATCTCATTGACTGGCGGGGCAGGCTCGAGGGGTCGAACGGCCGACTCCTGCTCCTATTTCTGATGTTTAACTGTTGAAAGTTTGAGAATAACGTAGTCGGTTCATGGTGTTCCTTCACGCGCCTCTTGTTGTTTGTGACACAGGCAAAGTGATCGGCAAGAACGGGAAGGTAATCCAGGAGATTGTGGACAAGTCTGGTGTGGTGAGGGTTCGGATCGAAGGAGACAATGATAAGAAGCTGCCCAGGGAGGAGGTACGTCCGTTGGGCAAAGCCCCGGCTGTTCTGGTGGTGACATTACTGCATTTAAATATCCCGTCTGCTTCAAATAATAACACCGCATTGGTCACTAACTTTCTTGTTGAGGGCCACATACCCAGCCAGTGACCTGTTCAGAGGTCCTGCTCGATAATGTTGCGCCTTTTTGGAGTCACCGGACTTCCCCGCTGGAAAAACAACAGGGCAGGTTAACCCCAGATTGACCAAGCTGGTGCAACTACCCAAAGATCTGGCCATCCAGGAGATCACCCGAGCGTCCACACGACACCAGATCCAGCACTCTGCAACGTGGACCTCTCCAGATCCCCCCACTCCTGACGTGGGCCCAGGCTCTTGTGTCGCACCCCTCCCAAACTGCAGCCTGTTGGTGCATCCCGCCGACACAGCAGCAAGGTGACCCCCGATAGGTGGATTGAGGTGGTGTGAAAGGTCACCCAGTCCAAGGCAATGCCCTTCCTGGGCCTGATGTTCTTTGCAACAGACCGCCAACTGTATAAAACACTAGTTAGGCCACAGCTGGAGTACTGCGTGCAGGTCTGGTCACCACATTACACTAAAGATGTGATTGCACTGGAGAGGGTACAGAGGAGATTTACCAGGATGTTGTCAGGACTGGAGAGTTTTAGCGATGAGGAAAGATTGGATAGGCTGGGGTTGTTTTCTTTGGAACATAGGAGGCTGAGGGGAGACCTTATTGAGGTGTATAAAATGATGAGGGGTGTGGATAGGAAGGACCTGTTTCCCTTGACGGAGGGGTCAACAACCAGGGGGCAGAGATTTAAAGTAATTGGGATGAGGTTTAGAGGGGATTTGAGGGGAAATGTCTTCACCCAGAGGGCGGTGGGGGTCTGGAACTCACTGCCTGAAAGGGCAGAAACCCTCGCATTTAAAAAGTACCTGGATGTGCACCTGAAGTGCCGTAACCTACAGGGCTACGGACCGAGAGCTGGAAAGCGGGATTAGGCCGGGTAGCTCTTGGTCAGCCGGCACAGACACGATGGGCCGAATGGCCTCCTTCCGTGCTGTAAATGTCTCTGATTCTATAAACAGCTGGTCGGCATATGAACAACCCAATACCCCTGTCCCCGTCCCTCCAGAGTTTGTAGGTTACGGAGAGTCGGGAAGCACTATACGTACAAAAGGCATTATTTGTGTGTGTCTCTCTCTCTCTCTGTCCTACAGGGTATGGTTCCCTTCACGTTTGTTGGCACCAAGGAGAATCTCGTTAACGCTCAAGTGTTGCTGGAATATCATCTTTCCTACCTGACGGTAATTGTTACACAGTTCAACGCCTCGTCCGCTCTGCTGTTCGTGCCCTCATGCCTCGAGCTGGGCAATGCAGAGGTTGAGGGTGAGGTGCGCGGTGCAGGGGTTCCGGCCTCGAGAGCTGGGGCAATACCATTGGGACCAATGGCGACTCCACCATTCAGGGAGCGTCAGTCCGTATCCAGCAGCATGAGGCAAAGCATTGCAACTTCCCTCCGCCCACATAGAAGGGACTGGTCCCGTCCTTATGTATCTAATATATACAGAGGCACGTGTTTGTATGTGTACGCTCTTCGTGTGTGTGTGTAATGTATACGTACAAATATGCACCTTTTAATTCAGGCATTGTATATCCCCTTTCATAATCATAGGCAGTCCCTCGGAATCGAGGAAGACTTGCTTCCACTCTTAAAAATGAGTCCTTAGGTGGCTGAACAGTCCAAGACAAGAGCCACAGTCCCTGTCACAGGTGGGACAGACAGTGGTTGAGGGAAGGGGAGGGTGGGACTGGTTTGCCGCACGCTCCTTCCGCTGCCTGCGTTTGGTTTCTGCATGCTCTCGGCGCCGAGACTCGAGGTGCTCAGCGCCCTCCCGGATGCACTTCCTCCACTTAGGGCGGACTGGTCTTTGGCCAGGGACTCCTAGGTGTCGGTGGGGATGTTGCACTTTATCAGGGAGGCTTTGAGGGTGTCCCTTGTAACGTTTCCTCTGCCCACCTTTGGCTCGCTTGCCATGAAGGAGCTCCGAGTAGAGCGCTTGCTTTGGGAGTCTCGTGTCTAGGGCATGCGGACAATGTGGCCCGCCCAGCGGAGCTGGTCGAGTGTGGTCAGTGCTTCGATGCTGGGGATGTTGGCCTGGTCAAGGACGCTGATGTTGGTGCGTCAGTCCTCCCGGGGGATTTGCTGGATCTTGCGGAGACATCATTGGTGATATTTCTCCAGCGACTTGAGGTGTCTACTGTACACGGTCCATGTCTCTGAGCCATACAGGAGGGCGGGTATCACTACAGCCCTGTAGACCATGAGCTCGGTGGTAGATTTGAGGGCCTGATCTTCAGGCGGACGTTATTCCCTTTATAATATGTACGACAGTATGTCCTATATAAACTGGGATTATTCTCAGAGCAGAGGAGGTTAAGGGGAGATTTAATAAATGTGTTCAAAATTGAGGGGTTTTGATGGGTGTTTTTGTGACTGGAAGGCTGAATCCAGTGCGGTTCTGCAGGGCTCAGTGCTGGGTCCCTTGCTTTTGTGGTATATATCAATGACTTTCACTTGAATGTTGGGGGTCTAAATTAAGAAGTTTGCAGATGACACTAAAATAGGCTGTGAGGTTGGTAATGAAGAAACAACCTGCGGACTGCAGGACTGCTTTGGAGGCAGTTCAGAGAAGGTTCACTCGGTTGATTCCGGGGATGAGGGGGTTGACTTATGAGGAAAGGATGAGGAGGTTGGGTCTCTACTCATGGAATTCAGAAGAATGAGAGGTGATCTTACTGAAATGTATAAGATTATGAGGGGGCTTGACAAGGTGGATGCAGAGAGGATGTTTCCACTGATGGGGGAGACTAGAACTAGAGGGCATGGTCTTAGAATAAGGGGCCGCCCATTTAAAACTGAGATGAGAAATTTCTTCTGAGGGTTGTAAATTTATGGAATTCGCTGCCTCAGAGAGCTGTGGAAGCCGGGACATTGAATAAATTTAAGGCAGAAATAAGACAGTTTCTTAAACGATAAGGGAGTAAAGGATTATGGGGAGCGGGCGGGGAAGTGGAGCTGAGTCCATGATTGGATCAGCCATGACCTTATTGAATGGCGGAGCAGGCTCGAGGGGCTGTATGGCTGACTCCTGCTCCTATTTCTTATATTCTTATGTCAATGTACTGGTCAGGTGGGTGGAACAGTGGCAAACGGAATTCAATCTGGAGAAGTGTGGGGTAATACATTTGGGGAGGGCTAACAAGGCAAAGAGAATACACATTAAATGGTAGGACACTGAGAAGTGTCGAGGAACAAAGGGACCTGGGAGTGCAGGTCCACAGATCCCTGAAGGTAGCAGGCCAGGTGGATAAGGTGGTTAAGAAGGCATATGGGATACTTGCCTTTATTAGCTGAGGCATAGAATACAAGAGCAGGGAGGTTATGCTTGAACTGTATAAAACACTGGTTAGACCACAGCTGGAGTACTGCGTGCAGTTCTGGTCACCACATTACAGGAAGGATGTGATTGCACTGGAGAGGGTACAGAGGAGATTTACCAGGATGTTGCCGGGAGTGGAGAATTTTGGCTATGAGGAAAGATTGGATAGGCTGGGTCTGTTTTCTTTGGAACAGAGGAGACTGAGGAGAGACCTTCCTGAGGTGTGTAAAATGATGAGGGGCCTGGATAGAGTGAATAGGAAGGATCTGTTTCCCTTGGCAGAGGGATCAACAACCAGGGGGCAGAGATTTAAAGTAATCAGGGGGAGGTTTAGAGGGGATTTGAGGGGAAATTTCTTCACCCAGAGGGTGGTGGGGGTCTGGAACTCACTGCCTGAAAGGGGGGTAGAGGCAGAAACCCTCACCACATTTGGATGTGCACCTGAAGTGCCGTAACCTACAGGGCTACGGACCCAGAGCGGGAAAGTGGGATTAGGCTGGGTAGCTGTCGGCCGACACTGACACGATGGGCCGAATGGCCTCCTTCCGTGCTGTAAATTTCTCTGACAGTAAATAGGCAGAGACTGTTCCTGGGGCAGGAGGGTCGGTAACCAGAGGGACACAGATTGACGATAATCGGCGATGGAACCAGAGGGGGAGATGGGAAGAATGTTTTTACGCAGCGAGTTGTTGTGATCGGGAACGCGCTGCCTGAAAGGGCGGTGGGAGCAGATTCAATAGTAACTTTCAAACCGGGAATCGGATAAATACTTGAAGGGGAAACATTCACCGGGCTGTGGGGAAAGGGTAGGGGGCGTGGGACTGATTGGATCGCTCGCTCACAGAGCCGGCACAGGCTCGATGGGCCCAATGGCCTCCTGCGTCGTATGATGAAACATAATTGCATGTAGTATGCTGCACCTCGGCACAGAAGGGGTAATGTTGCTGCGTTTAAGTGCTAGAGTGATGCTGTTAAGCAATTGGTGGTGGCGACAAGCTTGGGCTACAGCACTGGGCCTGATAAGGACAGAAACAGGGCAGCGGCAAGCGCGGAGCAAAGTGTGTATCCCCAGCACACACACAGCACACGTCTGCGCACTTGGAAGCTGGAAATGAGCCAATTGATTTAGCGTTGGTGGAGAGGGGGGTGGCGTTAATTTAGAACTGTGCACCCTTCCACTCTGCATGAGCGCGTGGGGCTTTTTTTCCTGTGAGTGTGAGTGTGTTTGACATTTCTTAATTTAATTACTGGCATTTGCTCATTCCCAGGAATGGATTTCTGCAACTCATCAATTGTGTGTCTAAATATGACTCGGTGTCGCGACCTCTGGCGGCGCTCCCAGGGGACATCAAGCGTCTGATTCGCCCCGTGGGGGAGAGAGCTGCTCTGTACAGCACTGTTGGGATGTCTCCCCGTCCCCCTCCCACCAAACGCCACTGAGATGCAGGCATGTGGCCTCCTGTGGCTGCCCGTAATGCTGAAAGATTTATTTTGTTTTCTTTGACGTCCAGCTGCTCGTGTAGGTCAGAATCTGCTGACTTGTTCGCACTCCCCTCGCCTCTCGTCTTGTGGTTTTGAGCATGTTGCTTGCACCTGTAACGTCCGCGATTGTGCGTTTCACCAGCCAAGCTCGCACCGAGCCCCGCTCACCCATCACCCCCCGTGCTCACTGCCCCGTGTCCTAACTCACACCCAGTCCCGTTCACCCATCACCCCCAGTGCTCGCTGCCCCATGTCCTAACTCGCACCCAGTCCCGTTCACCCATCACCCCCTTTGCTCGCTGCCCCGTGTCCTAACTCGCACCCAGTCCCGTTCACCCATCACCCCCTTTGCTCGCTGCCCCGTGTCCTAACTCGCACCGAGTCCCGCTCACCCATCACCCCCTGTGCTCGCTGCCCCGTGTCCTAAC
This sequence comes from Pristiophorus japonicus, assembly GCF_044704955.1. NCBI lineage: Eukaryota > Metazoa > Chordata > Chondrichthyes > Pristiophoridae > Pristiophorus > Pristiophorus japonicus. The sequence continues at coordinate 94,923,936 of NC_091996.1, forward strand.
TCGCACTGAGTCCCGCTCACCCATCACCCCCTGTGCTCGCTGCCCCGTGTCCTAACTCGCACCGAGTCCCGCTCACCCATCACCCCCTGTGCTCGCTGCCCCGTGTCCTAACTTGCACCGAATCCCACTCACCCATCACCCCCTGTGCTCGCTGCCCCATGTCCTAACTCGCACTGAGTCCCGCTCACCCATCACCCCCTGTGCTCGCTGCCCCGTGTCCTAACTCGCACCGAGTCCCACTCACCCATCACCCCCTGTGCTCACTGACCTACATTGGCTCCCGGTTAAGCAACTCCTCAATTTCAAAATTCTCATTCTTGTTTTCAAATCCCTCCATGGCCCTCGCCCCCTCCCTATCGCTAATCTCCTCCAGTCCCACAACCCTCGAGATGTCTGCGCTCCTCTAATTCTGCCCTCCTGAGCATCCCTGATTATAATCGCTCCACCATCGGTGGAAGTGCCATGAGATCTCTTACATTCACTCGAGACGGCTGACAGGGCCGTGGTTTATCTGAGAGTGCACAGGTCAGTCAGCATCTGAAAGGCCCTGACGGGTCCCACCTAAACGATTAAATAGCCATCCATTTCAGACACTGACCTCCTGCATGTTCCCAGCCCATTACATTTTGATTTAATTTCCCTCAATTGCAACTTTTCCTTCGCTGCCATTTGGGTGTTGGGTTTGTTCAGAAGCCAAGCGTACGACACAGTCTGGTACTTGGCAACATGCCCTTGGCTTGTCTCAGCAAGGGCAATGATGGGCCTCGGCAGTCAGTGCCCTGGGGAAACTAGGGGGTGAGCTTTTTCATTCCTTCCTGGGATGTGGGCAATGCCCAGCCTTTATTGCCCATCCCTAATCGCCCCTCGAGGAGGTGGTGGTGAGCCGCCTTCTTGAACCGCTGCAGTCCGTGTGGTGAAGGTGCTCCCACAGTGCTGTTAGAGAGGGAGTTCTGGGATTTTAACTGATAAGGGAATAAGGGGTTATGGGGAGCGGGCAGGCAAGTGGAGCTCAGTCCATGATCAGATCAGCCACGATCATACTAAATGGCGGAGCAGGCTCGAGGGGCCGAATGGTCGACTCCTGCTCCTATTTCTTATGTTCTTAATCTGACCCCAGCGACGATGAAGGAACGGCCGATATATTTCCAGGTCGGGATGGTGTGTGACTGGGAGGGGAACGTGGAGGTGGTGGTGTTCCCATGGGCCTGCTGCCCTTGTCCTTCTAGGCGGTAGAGGTGGCGGGTTTGGGTGGGGAGAGGGGGATCGATCTCCCACTCCGCAGTTGTCTCCCTTGGCGGCAGCTCGAATCCTTTCTCAATAACGATGGTCTTTTCCCCCCTCCCCACCACCAACAAGAAAACCGCATTACAGGAGAGATGTGATCGCACGAGAGAGGGTACAGAGGACATTTACCAGGATGTTGCCGGGGCTGGAGCATTTTAGCTGAGGAAAGATTGGATAGGCTGGGGTTGTTTTCTTTGGAACAGAGGAGGCGGAGGGGAGATGTTATTGAGGTGTATAATATTCAGGGGCCTGGATAGGAAGGACCCACTTCCCTTCGTCTTAAACCAGGGGGCATAGATTTAAAATAATTGGTGGAAGGGTTGGAGGGGAAATTTCTTCACCCAGTCCTGGCACCACCGAGGTTTGCTCCTCAGTAACCCCCTCTCGCTGTTTGATATCAGCGTGTGGACTGCTGTGCAACATCCCGCACCGACACCTGGGAGTCCCTGGCCAAAGACCAGTCCGCCCCAAGTGGAGGAAGTGCATCCGGGAGGGCGCTGAGCACCTCGAGTCTCGTCGCCGAGAGCGTGCAGAAACCAAGCGCAGGCAGCGGAAGGAGCATGCGGCAAACCAGTCCCACCCTCCCCTTCCCTCAACCACTGTCTGTCCCACCTGTGATGGGGACTGTGGCTCTCGTATCAGACTGTTCAGCAACCTAAGGACTCATGTTAAGAATGGAAGCAAGTCTTCCTCGATTCCGAGGGGCGGCCTAATGATGTGAATTCTGAAAGCGTGCTCTTTCTATAAAAGTGCTCCTGGCCGTCGATTGAACAGCAACTGTGCCCCCTGCAGGCCATGCCCTTGAACAGCAGCCTTACGTACCTGATGGAAATTTGTTTCTGTCCGTGCGTCTGAAATGTGTCCCAAGTGTGTGTTTTAAGTAGCAACAGTCAGTGTATCGTAAACCGTTACGATGTACTTGAAAGAACTTGCATCGTACCGCTCGGGATGTCCCAAAGCGTTTCATGGCCAATAAATGTCTCTGGTTACTCTGTACTGTGACCAGTGTTTCCATTAATTGTTTTTGGATGCGTGGCCCCTTTAAGGAGCTGCACAGCCCGATCACAGTCGAACATTGGGGCCGCCAGGCAGCTGCGTGGATGCACAGCGTAGACAGAACGTTGCTTCGAACACGCGGGCACTCGTGCCTCGATCATTTCGCCCGAGATTTACAAGGCGTGGATCGATATGTAGTTACTTTTTCTGCTGGTTGATTTTAAGAGCAGCGGTTTTGAGGCATTGAGTGAGCTCTGGCATTGTCTGCCAGCTTCCATTCTCCACTGCAAATCCAACCAGTAAATTACCACCCACAGTCTGCTCTGAACTGGTAAGATCATGGCACCGTGGCTGGCTCTGCTGCACAGGAGGGCAGGAAAAAGATTGGGAGAGCATTAGTGATAGGGGATTCAATTGTAAAGGGAATAGATAGACGTTTCTGCGGCCGCAACCGAGACCCCAGGATGTTGCCTCCCTGGTGCAAGGGTCAAGGATGTCTCGGAGCGGGTGCAGGGCGTTCTAAAAAGGGAGGGTGAACAGCCTGTTGGTCGTGGTACATATAGGTACCAACGATATAGGTTAAAAAAACGGGATGAGGTCCTACGAGATGAATTTAGGGAGCTAGCAGTTAAATTAAAAAGTAGTAATCTCAGGATTGCTACCAGTGCCACGTGCTAGTCAGAGTAGGAATCACAGAATAGCTCAGATGAGTGAGGCTTGAGGAGTGGTGCAGAAGGGAGGGATTCAAATTCCTGGGACATTGGAACTGGTTCTGGGGGAGGTGGGACCAGTACAAACCGGACGGTCTGCACCTGGGCAGGACCGGAACCAATATCCGAGTGGGAGTGTTTGCTAGTGCTGTTGGGGAGGAGTTAAACTAATATGGCAAGGAGATGGGAACCTATGCAGGGAGACAGAGGGAAATAAAATGGAGTCAGAAGCAAAAGATAGAAAGGAGAATAGTAAAAGTGGAGGGCAGAGAAACCCAAGGCAAAAAACAAAAAGGGCCACAATACAGCAAAATTCTAAAGGGGCAAAGTGTGTTTTTAAAAAAAACAAGCCTGCAGGCTCTGTGCCTCAATGTGAGGAGTATTCGGAATAAGGTGGACGAATTAACAGCGCAGGTAACAGTTAACGGATATGATGTAATTGGCATCAGGGCGACATGGCTCCAGGGTGACCAAGGCTGGGAACTCAACATCCAGGGGTATTCAACATTTAGGAAGGATAGACAGAAAGGAAAAGGAGGTGGGGTGACGTTGCTGGTTAAAGAGGAAATTAATGCAATTGTAAGGAGGGACATTAGCCTGGATGATGTGGAATCGGTATGGGTGGAGCTGCGGAATTCCAAAGGGCAGAAAACGCTAGTGAGAGTTGTATACAGACCACCAAACAGTAGTAGTGAGGTTGGGGACAGCATCAAACAAGAAATAAGGGATGTGTGCAATAAAGGTACAGCAGTAATCATGGGCGACTTTAATCTACACATTGATTGGGCTAACCAAACTGGTAACAATGCGGTGGAGGAGGATTTCCTGGAGTGTATTAGGGATGGATTTCTAGACCAATATGTTGAGGAACCAACTAGAGAGCTGGCCATCCTAGACTGGGTGATGTGTAATTAGCAATCTTGTGCGAGGCCCCTTGAGGAAAAGTGACCATAATATGGTAGAATTCCTTAAGATGGAGAGTGACAAAGTTAATTCGGAAACTAAGGTCCTAAACTTAAGGAAAGGTAACTTTGACGGTTTGAGGTGTGAATTGGTTAGAATAGACTGGCAGAGGATACTTAAAGGGTTGACGGTGGATAGGCAATGGCAAACATTTAAAGATCACATGGATAAACTTCAGCAATTGTACATCCCTGTCTGGAGTAAAAATAAAATGGGGAAGGTGGCTCAACCATGGCTAATAAAGGAAATTAAGGATAGTGTTAAAGCCAAGGAAGAGGCATATAAATTGGCTAGAAAAAGCAACAAACCTGAGGACTGGGAGAAATTTAGAATTCAACAGAGGCGGACTAAGGGTTTAATTAGGAGGGGGGAAATAGAGTATGAGAGGAAGCTTGCAGGGAATATAAAAACTGACTGCAAAAGCTTCTATAGATATGTGAAGAGAAAAAGATTAAAGAAGACAAACGTAGGTTCCTTGCTGTCAGATTCAGGTGAATGGGGAACAAAGAAGTGGCAGACCAATTGAACCAATACTTTGGTTCTGTCTTCACGAAGGAAGATACAAATAAACTTCCGAAGGTACTAGGGGACAGTGGGTCTAGTGAGAAGGAGTAGCTGAAGGATATCCTTATTAGACAGGAAATTGTGTTAGGGAAATTGATGGGATTGAAGGCCGATAAATCCCCGGGGCCTGATGGTCTGCATCCCAGAGTACTTAAGGAAGTGGCCCTAGAAATAGTGGATGCATTGGTGATCATTTTCCAACAGTCTATCGACTCTGGATCAGTTCCTATGGACTGGAAGGAAGCTAATGTAACACCACTTTTTAAAAAAGATGGGAGAGAGAAAACGGGTAATTATAGACCGGTTAGCCTGACATCAGTAGTGGGGAAAATGTTGGAATCAATCATTAAGGATGAAATAGCAGCGCATTTGGAATGCAGTGACAGGATCGGTCCAAGTCAGCATGGATTTATGAAAGGGAAATCCTGCTTGATGAATCTTCTGGAATTTTTTGAGAATGTAACTAGCAGAGTGGACAAGGGAGAACCAGTGGATGTGATGTATTTGGACTTTCAAAAGGCTTTTGACAAGGTCCCGCACAAGAGATTGGTGTACAAAATCAAAGCACATGGTATTAGGGGTAATATACTGACGTGGATAGAGAACTGGTTGGTTGTTAGGAAGCAGAGAGTCGGGATAAACGGGTCCTTTTCAGAATGGCAGACAGTGACTAGTGGGGTGCCGCAGGGCTCAGTGCTGGGACCCTAGCTCTTTACAATATACATTAACGATTTGGATGAAGGAATTGAGTGTAATATCTCCAAGTTTGCGGATGACACTAAGCTGGGTGGCGCTGTGAGGAGGACGCTAAGAGGCTGCAGGGTATCTTGGACAGGTTAGGTGAGTGGGCAAAATCATGGCAGATTCAGTATAATGTGGATAATAGTGAGGTTATCCATTTTGGGGGCAAAAACACGAAGGCAGAATATTATCTGAATGACGGCAGACGAGGAAAAGGGGAGGTGCAACGAGACCTGGGTGTCATGGTTTATCAGTCACTGAAAGTGGGCACGCAGGTACATCAGGCGGTAAAGAAGGTAAATGGTATGTTGGCCTTCATAGCTAGGGGATTTGAATATAGGAGTAGGGAGGTCTTAGTGCAGCTCTACTGGGCCTTAGTGAGGCCTCACCTGGAATATTGTGTTCAGTTTTGGTCTCCTAGTCTGAGGAAAGACGTTCTTGCTATTGAGGGAGTGCAGCGAAGGTTCACCAGACTGATTCCCGGGATGGCTGGGCTGTCATGAGGAGAGACTGGATCAACTGGGCCTGTATTCACTGGAGTTTAGAAGGATGAGAGAGGATCTCATAGAAACATATAAAATTCTGATGGGACTGGACAGGTTAGATGCAGGAAGAATGTTCCCGATGTTGGGGAAGTCCAGAACCAGGGGTCACAATCTAAGGATAAGGGGTAGGCCATTTAGGACCGAGATGAGGAGAAACTTCTTCACCCAGAGAGTGGTGAACCTGTGGAATTCCCGACCACAGTCGTTGAGGCCAGTTCGTTGGATATATTCAAAAGGGAGTTAGATGTGGCCCTTACGGTTAAAGGGATCAAGGGGTATGGAGAGAAAGCAGGAAAGGGGTACTGAGGGAATAATCAGCCATAACCTTATTGAATGTGTTTCTATATTTCGAGCGGGTGATAACTGTCTTTGGACCGTGAGAGCCATGGCTCAGTGGGTAGTGCCCTCGCCTTGAGCCAGAAAGTCGTGGATTCGAGTCCCACTCCAGAGACTCGAGCGCAAAAATCTAGGCTGACACCCAAGTGCAGTACTGAGGGAGCGCCGCGCTGTCGGAGGGGCGGCGCTGAGGGAGCGCCGCGCTGTCGGAGGGGCACTACTGAGGGAGCGCCGCGCTGTCGGAGGGGCACTACTGAGTGAGCGCCGCACTGTCGGAGGGGCAGTACTGAGGGAGCGCCGCACTGTCGGAGCGGCAGTACTGAGGGAGCGCCGCGCTGTCGAAGGTTCCGACTTTCAGATGTGACATTAAACCGAAGCCCAGTCTGCCCCCTCGGGTGGACGCAAAAGATCGCGAGGTACGACTTCGAGTCGTACTTAGAGTATGGGAGTTCTCCCCGGTGTCCTGGGGCCAATATTTATCCCTCAACCAGCATCACTAAAAGCAGATTATCTGGACATTCTCACATTGCTGATTGTGGGAGCTTGCTGGACTTTAATTGTTTGCCACGTTTCCTACATTACATCGGTGGTGAAAGGCACTGTAGAAATCTGTCTTTCTTTCTGAGCACTGCTGGCAAGTGCAAGTGCCTGGCCACCAGGATTGGCATGGGCAAACCTAAACTTGCTCACAAAGGAAGAACGATCAGCTGGACACAGTACTGAAGGACAGTCAGTGGTATGGAACTGTATGTCACTGAGCAAGCCTTGCCTTCAGGAGCAGAGAGTAAAAATTGTGGGATTGTGGGGGTGGGGGGGTTAAACTGTTCGATTGCTTGTTTAATTTTTTCATACTTGTTCCTGTGCCGCCCCCCCCCCCGGCAGGAGGTGGAGCAGCTGCGAATGGAGAGACTGCAGATAGATGAGCAACTGCGACAGATCGGCATGGGATATCGGCCCCTGTCTAACCGCGCAGACAAGGAGCGTGGCTACACGACCGATGACAGCACCGCCTCCTCCATGCACAGCTCGCGGTCCTACAGCGGCCGAGGGCGCGGCCGGCGAGGTTCGTGTCTGCTAACCTGATGTTTACCTTCTTGAGACGCGTCGGGTCATTTGACTTTTTTCTTTACTGCGCAGCTTCAGTTTTGCCTTTTTTTTTATAAAGTCAAATATCATTTTTTTTTTAGTTCGTTCGTGGGATGTGGGTGTTGCTGGCAAGGCCGGCATTTATTGCCCATCCCTAATTGCCCCTCGAGAAGGTGGTGGTGAGCCGCCGCCTTGAACCGCTGCAGTCCGTGTGGTGAAGGTGCTCCCACAGTGCTGTTAGGGAGGGAGTTCCAGGATTGTGACCCAGCGACGATGAAGGAACGGCCGATATATTTCCAAGTCGGGATGGTGTGTGACTGGGAGGGGAACGTGGAGGTGGTGGTGTTCCCATGCCCCTGCTGCCCTTGTCCTTCTAGGCGGTAGAGGTCGCGGGTTTGGGAGGTGCTGCCGAAGAAGCCTTGGCGAGTTGCTGCAGTGCATCTTGTAGATGGTACACACTGCAGCCACGGTGCGCCGGTGGTGGAGGGAGTGAGTGTTGAAGGTGGTGGAGGGAGTGAATGTTGAATCTCCAATTCTGGGCCTCTTGAACATCCCTCGATTTCCATCGCTCCACCATCGGTGGCCGTGCCTTCAGCTGCCTGGATCATTACCTCTGGAACTCCCTCCCTAAACCTCCCCGCCTCTCTCTCTCTTCCTTCAAGACGCTCCTTGGAACTGACCTTTTTGACTCCGCTTTTGGTCACCTGTCCTAATATCTCCTTATGTGGCTCGGGGTGTCACAGCTTGCCTGATAATCGTTCCTGTGATGTACCTTGGGACGATAAACGCAAGCTGCTGTTGTCATCGAATCCATCGCAGCTCCTCGCGTGCTTTGTTTAATCCCCCCCCACCCGGTTCCACCCTGTCCCCTGCTGCCTCAGCTCATTCTCCATCTGCACCCCCGGTCGGTGAGCATCGATGCCGTTCCCGGGCTGGGAGTGTCGGCCTAGGTTACAGGCTCCGACCCCGGAGTGGGGCTTTAACCCGGGGCCTGGCTCCGAGTGTGAGCCCCACCCACTGAGCCACACTGCCAGCTGAAGGAGAATGCGGGGGAGAGAGCTGGTGAATGATGTTGGGGGGGGCCTTGCACTGACTTTCTCAGTGGCTTGTTTGGCAGCTCGTGCTCGAAAGCCCCTCACCATGTTTGAACACAAGAACATCAGAAATAGGAGTCGGCCATTCGGCCCCTCGAGCCTGCTCCGCCATTTAATACCATCATGGCTGATCCGATCATGGACTCAGCACCACTTCCCCATCCGCTCCCCATAACCCTTCACTTCCTTATCGCTCAAACATCTGTCTATCTCCGCCTTGAATATATTCAATGGCCCGGCTTCCACAGCTCTCTTGGGCAGAGAATTCCATAAATTTACAACCCTCGGAGAAGAAATTCCTCCATCTCCATTTTAAATGGGCGGCCCCTTATTCTGAGACCATGTCCCCTAGTTTTAGTTTCCCCTATGGGTGAAAATATCCTCTCTGCATCCACCTTGTCGAGCCCCTCAATCTTATGTTTCGATAAGATCACCTCTCATTCTTCTGAACTCCAATGGGTATAGGCTCAACCTTTCCTCATAAGTCAACCCCCTCATTTCCAGAATCAACCGAGTGAACCTTCTCTGAGCTGCCTCCAATGCAAGTATATCCTTCCTTAAATACGGAGACCAAAACTGCACGCAATACTCCAGGTGTGGCCTCACCAATACCCTGTACAGTTGTAGCAAGACTTCTCTGCTTTTATACTCCATCCCCCTTGCAATAAAGGCCAAAATTCCATTGGCCTTCCTGATCACTTGCTGTACCTACATACTAAGTTTGTGTGTTTCATGTACAAGGACCCCCAGGTCCCTCTGTACTGAAGCACTTTGCAATCTTTCTCCGTTTAAATAATTTGGCGCTTCTATTTTTCCTGCCAAAGTGGATAACCTCACATTTTCCCACATTATACTCCATCTGCCAAATTTTTGCGCACTCACTTAGCCTGTCTATATCCCTTTGCAGATTTTTTGTGTCCTCCTCACAACTTGCTCTCCCACCCATCTTTGTATCGTCAGCAAACTTGGCTACATTACACTCGGTCCCTTCATCCAAGTCATTAATATAGATTGTAAATAGTTGGGGTCCCAGCACTGATCCCTGCGGTACCCCACTAGTCACTGTTTGCCAACCGGAAAATTATCCATTTATCCCGACTCTCTGTTTTCTGTTAGTTAGCCAATCCTCTATCCATGCTAATATATTGCCCCCAACTCTGTGAACTTTTATCTTGTGCAGTAACCTTTTATGTGGCACCTTGTCAAATGCCTTCTGGAAATCCAAATACACCACATCCACTGGTTCCCCCTTGTCCACCCTACTTCTTACTTGAAGAATTCCAGCTAAAACCATGCTGACTCTGCTTGATTGAATTATGCTTTTCCAAATGTCCTGCTACTGCTTCCTTAATAATGGACTCCAGCTTTTTCCTAACGACAGATGTTAGGCTAACTGGTCTGTAGTTTCCTGCTTTCTGTCTGCCTCCTTTTTTAAATAGGGGCGTTACATTTGCGGTTTTCCAATCTGCTGGGACCACCCCAGAATCCAGGGAATTTTAGTAGATTACAACCAATGCATCCACTATCTCTGCAGCCACTTCTATTAAAACCCTAGGATGCATGCCATCAGGTCCCGGAGATTTGTCCAACTTTAGTCCCGTTATTTTACCGAGTACTAATTCTTTACGGAGTGCTGCACTGTTGGAGGTGCCGTCGTTTAGATGAGACGTTAAACCGAGGCCCCGTCTGCCCTCGCAGATTAACGTATAAAATCCCGTGGCACAATTTCAAAGAAGAGCAGGGGGAGTTCTCCCCAGTGTCCTGGGGCCAATATTTAGCTCTCAATCAACATAACAAAAAAACAGATTATCTGGTCATTATCACATTGTTGTTTGTGGGAGCTTGCTGTGCACAAATTGACTGCCACGTTTCCTGCATTACAACAGTGACCACACTCCAAAAGTACTTCATTGGCTGTAAAGCAAATCACTCCATGGACTTTCCCCTCCGTCTCTAATCTTTTTCAGCCTCCCAATCCCACAAGATGTCTGCGCTCCTCAAATTCTGGCCTCTCGAACGTCCCTCGTTACAATCGCCCAACCATCGGTGGCCGTGCCTTCTGTTACCTGGGCCCCAAGCTCTGGAACTCCCTCGCTACCTCTCCCTCCTCCGTTAAGACGCTCCTGAAAACCTCCCTCTTTAAACAAGCTTTTGATCATGTGCCTTAATGTCTTCTGTGGCTCGGTGTCAAATTTACCGGTTTGTCTGTAACACTGTTGTTTAGCGCCTCGGGACATTTTCCTACGTTAAAGGTGCAATATAAATACAAGTCATTATTATTTTAAAGCGCTTTGAGACGTCCGGTGGTTGTGAAAGGCGCTATATAAATCCAAGTTTTTTTTTAATGCCTGACTTGTCCTCGCTGCAGATACCAACTCCGACTTCTCCAACGCTTCCGAGACGGAGTCTGAGCGCAGGGATGAGCTGAGTGACTGGTCGCTGGGCCATGCAGACGAGGACCGTGATCGGGATCGCAGGCAGGGCTCGGACACTAACCGCAGGAGGCCGACCGGAGGTCCTGGCAGAGGGGGTCCTCCCTCCGGGAGAGGTCGCGGCGGGGGGCGAGGTGGGACTTCCTCAATCAGTGCAGGTAACCGCAGCTGTTCAGAAAAACTCCCGAAACTTCCAGTCGGATTTGTGAGCGTTGTTAACTGAAAGTTTTATTTCGGGGTGACTGGCGTGGGCGATAAAGCAGCGGTGTTTCTCTGAGCGGTAGTGGCAGACTATCCCACCCGCTCTCGAGTGGGGTGTGTTCTCCTGTGAGGAAGAGAATTACAGTCTGCAGAACCGGAAAAATCTTCCGGAAACCTGGAATGCTTTCCCCCCCCCCCCCCCCCGCCCCCCCCGGCAGAAAGCTGTTGAGATTGGGTGCCAATTGAAAATGTCAAAACTGAGCATGGCTGGATCGCTGTTTGCTAAGGGCATTAACGGTGATTGAACCACAGCGGGTGGATGGAGTTGGGATACAGAGCAGCCGTGATCTGATTGAATATCGGGAACTGGCTCGAGCGGCTGAATGGCCTCCTCCTGTTCCGATGTTCTGGAGCTAGGAGCTAAATTTAAAAAGTAGGACCTCAAAAGTAGTAATCTCGGGATTGCTACCAGTGCCACGTGCTAGTCAGAGTACGAATCGCAGGATAGCTCAGATGAATATGTGGCTTGAGCAGTGGTGCAGCAGGGAGGGATTCAAATTCCTGGGGCATTGGGACCAGTACAAACCGGACAGTCTGCACCTGGGCAGGACCGGAACCAATGTCCTAGGGGGAGTGTTTGCTAGTGCTGTTGGGGAGGATTTCAACTAATATGGCAGGGGAATGGGAACCAATGCAGGGAGACAGAGAGGGAAACAAAAAGGAGGCAAAAGCAAAAGACAGAAAGGAGATGAGGAAAAGTGGAGGGCAGAGAAACCCAAGGCAAAGAACAAAAAGGGCCACTGTACAGCAAAATTCTAAAAGGACAAAGGGTGTTAAAAAAACAAGCCTGAAGGCTTTGTGTCTTAATGCAAGGAGTATCCGCAATAAGGTGGATGAATTAACTGTGCAAATAGATGTTAACAAATATGATGTGATTGGGATTACGGAGACGTGGCTCCAGGATGATCAGGGCTGGGAACTCAACATCCAGGGGTATTCAACATTCAGGAAGGATAGAATAAAAGGAAAAGGAGGTGGGGTAGCATTGCTGGTGAAAGAGGAGATTAATGCAATAGTTAGGAAAGACATTAGCTTGGATGATGTGGAATCTATATGGGTAGAGCTGCAGAACACCAAAGGGCAAAAAACGTTAGGAGTTGTGTACAGACCTCCAAACAGTAGTAGGGATGTTGGGGAGGGCATCAAACAGGAAATTAGGGGTGCATGCAATAAAGGTGTAACAGTTATAATGGGTGACTTTAATATGCACATAGATTGGGCTAGCCAAACTGGAAGCAATATGGTGGAAGAGGATTTCCTGGAGTGCATAAGGGATGGTTTTCTAGACCAATATGTAGAGGAACCAACTAGGGGGGAGGCCATCTTAGACTGGGTGTTGTGTAATGAGAGAGGATTAATTAGCAATCTCATTGTGCGAGGCCCCTTGGGGAAGAGTGACCATAATATGGTGGAATTCTGCATTAGGATGGAGAATGAAACAGTTAATTCAGAGACCATGGTCCAGAACTTAAAGAAGGGTAACTTTGAAGGTATGAGGCGTGAATTGGCTAGGATAGATTGGCGAATGATACTTAGGGGGTTGACTGTGGATGGGCAATGTCAGACATTTAGAGACCGCATGGATGAATTACAACAATTGTACATTCCTGTCTGGCGTAAAAATAAAAAAGGGAAGGTGGCTCAACCGTGGCTATCTAGGGAAATCAGGGATAGTATTAAAGCCAAGGAAGTGGCATACAAATTGGCCAGAAATAGCAGCGAACCCGGGGACTGGGAGAAATTTAGAACTCAGCAGAGGAGGACAAAGAGTTTGATTAGGGCAGGGAAAATGGAGTACGAGAAGAAGCTTGCAGGGAACATTAAGGCGGATTGCAAAAGTTTCTATAGATATGTAAAGAGAATAAAGGTTAGTAAAGACAAACATAGGTCCCCTGCAGTCAGAATCAGGGGAAGTCATAACGGGGAACAAAGAAATGGCAGACCAATTGAACAAGTACTTTGGTTCGGTATTCACTAAGGAGGACACAAACAACCTTCCGGATATAAAAGGGGTCAGAGGGTCTAGTAAGGAGGGGGAACTGAGGGAAATCTTTATTAGTCGGGAAATTGTGTTGGGGAAAGCCGATAAATCCCCAGGGCCTGATGGTCTGCATCCCAGAGTACTTAAGGAGGTGGCCTTGGAAATAGCGGATGCATTGACACTCATTTTCCAACATTCCATTGACTCTGGATCAGTTCCTATCGAGTGGAGGGTAGCCAATGTAACCCCACTTTTTAAAAAAGGAGGGAGAGAGAAAACGGGGAATTATAGACCGGTTAGCCTGACCTCAGTAGTGGGTAAAATGATGGAATCAATTATTAAGGATGTCATAGCAGCGCATTTGGAAAATGGTGACATGATAGGTCCAAGTCAGCATGGATTTGTGAAAGGGAAATCATGCTTGACAAATCTTCTGGAATTTTTTGAGGATGTTTCCAGTAAAGTGGACAAAGGAGAACCAGTTGATGTGGTATATTTGGACTTTCAGAAGGCTTTCGACAAGGTCCCACACAAGAGATTAATGTGCAAAGTTAAAGCACATGGGATTGGGGGTAGTGTGCTGACGTGGATTGAGAACTGGTTGTCAGACAGGAAGCAAAAGAGTAGGAGTAAACGGGTACTTTTCAGAATGGCAGGCAGTGACTAGTGGGGTGCCGCAAGGTTCTGTGCTGGGGCCCCAGCTGTTTACATTGTACATTAATGATTTAGACGAGGGGATTAAATGCAGTATCTCCAAATTTGCGGATGACACTAAGTTGGGTGGCAGTGTGAGCTGCGAGGAGGATGCTATGAGGCTGCAGGGAGACTTGGATAGGTTAGGTGAGTGGGCAAATGCATGGCAGATGAAGTATAATGTGGATAAATGTGAGGTTATCCACTTTGGTGGTAAAAACTAGAGAGACAGACTATTATCTGAATGGTGACAGATTAGGAAAAGGGGAGGTGCAACGAGACCTGGGTGTCATGGTACATCAGTCATTGAAGGTTGGCATGCAGGTACAGCAGGCGGTTAAGAAAGCAAATGGCATGTTGGCCTTTATAGCGAGGGGATTTGAGTACAGGGGCAGGGAGGTGTTGCTACAGTTGTACAGGGCCTTGGTGAGGCCACACCTGGAGTATTGTGTACAGTTTTGGTCTCCTAACTTGAGGAAGGACATTCTTGCTATTGAGGGAGTGCAGCGAAGATTCAGCAGACTGATTCCCAGGATGGTGGGACTGACCTATCAAAGACTGGATCAACTGGGCTTGTATTCACTGGAGTTCAGAAGAATGAGAGGGGACCTCATGGAAACGTTTAGAATTCTGACGGGTTTAGACAGGTTAGATGCAGGAAGAATGTTCCCAATGTTGGGGAAGTCCAGAACCAGGGGTCACAGTCTAAGGATAAGGGGTAAGCCATTTAGGACCGAGATGAGGAGAAAGTTCTTCACCCAGAGAGTGGTGAACCTGTGGAATTCTCTACCACAGAAAGTTGTTGAGGCCAATTCACTAAATATATTCAAAAGGGAGTTAGATGAAGTTCTTACTACTCGGGGGATCAAGGGGTATGGCGAGAAAGCAGGAAGGGGGTACTGAAGTTTTATGTTCAGCCATGAACTCATTGAATGGCGGTGCAGGCTAGAAGGGCTGACTGGCCTGCTCCTGCACCTATTTTCTATGTTTCTATGATCCCCCAGTACCAACCTTCCTTAAGCACAAAGTTTGTCCAAAGTCTGTGGTGCCCACCCCCCCTCCCTTTACTTTAAAAAGAATTGTTTTCGAGAGGACAGTCCGATGATCATGCCCATCACATGGTGCTTGACAATCGCTTGTAGCAGATGAGCAGATGTCAAATGATTTGAGGTGTGGCTCTGCCCCTGAGTAACCTGGATATGCTCGCCATTCTCTCACGGGGTCAGATCAGATGGTGGCTGATTGGCTTGTTTGATATCCTTCCTGAGTAACAGCCCTGCTGTTGACGGGAAGAGCTGGGAGTTATATAGTGCCTTCTAATGTACAAAGCCTACTTCTAATGTACAATCCCCAGGGCCTGATGGACTGCATCCCAGAGTACTTGAGGAGGTGGCCTTGGAAATAGCGGATGCATTGACACTCATTTTCCAACATTCCATAGACTCTGGATCAGTTCCTATCGAGTGGAGGGTAGCCAATGTAACCCCACTTTTTAAAAAAGGAGGGAGAGAGAAAACAGGGAATTATAGACCGGTCAGCCTGACATCGGTAGTGGGTAAAATGATGGAATCAATTATTAAGGATGTCATAGCAGCGCATTTGGAAAATGGTGACATGATAGGTCCAAGTCAGCATGGATTTGTGAAAGGGAAATCATGCTTGACAAATCTTCTGGAATTTTTTGAGGATGTTTCCAGTAGAGTGGACAAGGGAGAACCAGTTGATGTGGTATATTTGGACTTTCAGAAGGCTTTCGACAAGGTCCCACACAAGAGATTAATGCGCAAAGTTAAAGCACATGGGATTGGGGGTAGTGTACTGACGTGGATTGAGAACTGGTTGTCAGACAGGAAGCAAAGAGTAGGAGTAAATGGGTACTTTTCAGAATGGCAGGCAGTGACTAGTGGGGTACCGCAAGGTTCTGTGCTGGGGCCCCAGCTGTTTACATTGTACATTAATGATTTAGACGAGGGGATTAAATGTAGTATCTCCAAGTTTGCGGATGACACTAAGTTGGGTGGCAGAGTGAGCTGCGAGGAGGATGCTATGAGGCTGCAGAGCGACTTGGATAGGTTAGGTGAGTGGGCAAATGCATGGCAGATGAAGTATAATGTGGATAAATGTGAGGTTATCCACTTTGGTTGTAAAAACAGAGAGACAGACTATTATCTGAATGGTGACAGATTAGGAAAAGGGGAGGTGCAACGAGACCTGGGTGTCATGGTACATCAGTCATTGAAGGTTGGCATGCAGGTACAGCAGGCGGTTAAGAAAGCAAATGGCATGTTGGCCTTCATAGCGAGGGGATTTGAGGACAGGGAGGTGTTGCTACAGTTGTACAGGGCCTTGGTGAGGCCACACCTGGAGTATTGTGTACAGTTTTGGTCTCCTAACCTGAGGAAGGACATTCTTGCTATTGAGGGAGTGCAGCGAAGGTTCACCAGACTGATTCCCGGGATGGCGGGACTGACCTATCAAGAAAGACTGGATCAACTGGGCTTGTATTCACTGGAGTTCAGAAGAATGAGAGGGGACCTCATAGAAACGTTTAAAATTCTGACGGGGTTAGACAGGTTAGATGCAGGAAGAATGTTCCCAATGTTGGGGTTAGTCCAGAACCAGGGGTCACAGTCTAAGGATAAGGGGTAAGCCATTTAGGACCGAGATGAGGAGAAATTTCTTCACCCAGAGAGTGGTGAACCTGTGGAATTCTCTACCACAGAAAGTAGCTGAGGCCAATTCACTAAATATATTCAAAAGGGAGTTAGATGAAGTCCTTACTACTAAGGGGGGTCAAGGGGTATGGCGAGAAAGCAGGAATGGGGTACTGAAGTTGCGTGTTCAGCCATGAACTCATTGAATGGCGGTGCAGGCTAGAAGGGCCGAATGGCCTGCTCCTGCACCTATTTTCTATGTTTCTATGTGTCTGACCACCGAACGTTCCGAAGCGCTTTTACAGCCAATGAAGTACTTTTGCAGTGCAGTCAGTTGTATTGTGGGAAACGCAGCAGCCAATTTGCTCACGGCAAGCTCCCACACGCAGCCCTGTGATAAAGGCCCAGATAATCTGTTCTTAGTGGAGTTGGTTGAGAGATGGACAGTTGACCAGATCTCCGCTGCTCCTCTTCGCGATAATGCCGAGGGATCTTTTACATCCACCTGAGAGTAGACGGGAGCTCTGATTAGCGTCTCGTCTCTCGGCTCCGCCCCCCCCTCCGACAGTGCACCTGGGTTATGTGTTCTAGTCTCTGGATCTTGAGAGGCCGGGAGAGCGGGGTGCACGGGGGGACCAAGTTGGAAGACCAAAGGGCTCCAGAGAGAGTGAGACTTGAAGCCGGCTGCGGAGGTTGGGTGGCAGAGGCCGCATTGGGACACGAGGGCGAAGTTTTTCTATTTAAATGGTTGGGTGACGGGAGCCAGCGCAGCTACATCAGGACGGGGCTGCTGGAGAAACGGGGCCCAGTGTGTGGGCAGGGTATCGCTGCCCCTGTCTGACGGCCGAGCCTTGCCCAGCTACTCCCCCGCCGCCCCGCGATGCACGGTCGCTTTCTCTCCTCCGGTAACTCTGTCTTTGCTCGCTCGTGCCTTCCAGTGCTGAAAGACCCCGACAGCAACCCGTACAGCCTGCTGGAGAACGCGGAGACGGAGCAGGCGGGCGACACGGACGCCAGCGACTCGCTGGCCAGCACCAGCCGGCGCCGCAGGTCCCGGCGGCGGCGCACGGACGAAGACGCCACCATGATGGACGGGGTGGTGGAGTCCGACAGCGCCTCGGTCACCGAGAACGGCGTGGGTACGTGGCGGGGCTGCTTCCGGTCACGGGCGGGAGGCGTCTTGTCACAGGTTGAACCTCCCTGATCCGGAAACCCCTCGGCACCCGGCCTGTGCCGGATAAGGGATTTTTCCGGACGTTGGGGGGGGTCACGTTAAATTGGATGGTACAGGTACTGAGCAAGGGGGATATCGGAGCTGGGAGAGCGGCAGGGGGGGTCGGGGGAGGAGAATGGATCGCGGGGTCAGGGGGAGGAGAATGGATCGCGGGGTCAGGCCACCGATTGCAGGAGTCGGTATCGAGGAACAACTTCAATTTGTTCATGTCGGACTGGCCGGGAATGGTGTCGGCTAAGGGAGCTTCAACCTGAACCAGAATTCTACAACCATGGAATCCTGTAGCCCAGGAGGAGGCCATTGGGCCCATCGAGCCTGTGCCGGCTCTGTGAGCGAGCGATCCCATCAGTCCCACTACCCCCTGCTCTCTCCCCACAGCCCGGTGAATGTTTCCCCGTCCAGTATTGATCCAATTCCCGGTTTGAAAGTTACTATTGAATCTGCTCCCACCGCCCTTTCAGGCAGCGCGTTCCCGATCACAACAACTCACTGCGTAAACACATTCTCCCCATCTCCCCCTCTGGTTCCATCGCCGATTATCGTCAATCTGTGTCCCTCTGGTTACCCACCCTCCTGCCCCGGGAACAGGTTCTCCCCTTGAACTTTGTATTTTCTACCTCTGTTTACCAGGATCCTATGTGCTTTATTAATGGCCTTCTCGACTGGACCAGAATTCTAAAGATTCACCACCCTCTGAGTGAAGAAATTCCTCCTCATCTCAGTCCTAAATGGCCGACCCCTTATCCTGAGACTGTGACCCCCTGGTTCTAGACTCCCCAGCCCGGGGGAAACATCCTCCCTGCATCTACCCTGTCAAACCCTGTAAGAATTTTGTATGTTTCAATGAGATCACCTCTCATTCTTCTAAACTCCAGAGAATATAGGAAGAAATCTATTCCATTCTCATCATGGGAAACCCCTCTCACCCCAGGAATCAGTCTGGTGAACCTTTGTTGCACTCCCTCTATGGCAAGTATATCCTTCCTTCGGTAAGGAGACCCAAACTGTGCACAGTACTCCAGGTGTGGTCTCACCAGGGCCCGGTATAACTTCCTAAGCAAAACTTCCTTATTCTCATACTCTAACCCCTTCGCAATAATGGCCAACACACCATTGGCCTTCCTGATTGCTTGCTGCACCTGCTCGCTAACGTTTAGCTGTTAAAGTTAGTGTTCGAAAAAGAAAGGAGACACGAGATTAAAGCTCGTCAGGGGGTGTTGCCGGTTTGTGTCAGGAAATGATGGGTTTTGTGTAACTGGGAAATGGATGAGGCCGGACTAAACTCTCGTTTGCCCCCCTCCCCGCAGACGAGAGTGAGGGGAGGCCCCCACGACGGAACAGGAGCCGAAAACGTCGCAATCGCGGTAACCGACTGGACAGTTCTCTGAGCAGAGACAGACAACCAGGTGAGTTCGCAGATTCTTTGCCAACCACAGAACGACGCAGCACAGGAGGAGGCCATTGGGCCCATCGAGCCTGTGCCGGCTCTGTGAGCGGGCGATCCCATCAGTCCCACTCCCCCCTGCTCTCTCCCCACAGCCCGGTGAATGTTTCCCCGTCCAGTATTTATCCAATTCCCGGTTTGAAAGTTACTATTGAATCTGCTCCCACCGCCCTTTCAGGCAGCGCGTTCCCGATCACAACAACTCGCTGCGTAAACACATTCTCCCCATCTCCCCCTCTGGTTCCATCGCCGATTATCGTCAATCTGTGTCCCTCTGGTTACATAGAAACATAAAGTAGGTGCAGGAGTAGGCCATTTGTCCCTTCGAGCCTGCACCACCATTCAATATGATCATGGCTGATCATGCAACTTCAGTACCCCATTCCTGCTTTCTCTCCATACCCCCGGTCCCTTTAGTTGTAAGGGCCACATCTAACTCCCTTTTGAATATATCTAACGAACTGGCCTCAACAACTCTCCACGGCAGAGAATTCCACAGGTTCACAACTCTGAGTGAAGAAGTTTCTCCTCATCTCGGTCCCAAATGGCTTACCCCTTATACTTAGACTGTGACCCCTGGTTCTGGACTTCCCCAACATTGGGAACATTCTTCCTGCATCTAACCTGTCTAAACCCATCAGAATTTTAAACGTTTCTATGAGATCCCCTCTCATTCTTCTTAAACTCCAGTGACCCTCCTGCCCTGGGAACAGTCTCTCCTTATTTACTCTATCGAAACCCCTCGTGATTCCGAACACCTCGATTAAATCTCCCCTTAACCTTCTCTGCTGTGAGGAGAACAACCCCAGCTTCTCCAGTCTCTCCACGTACACAGCTGGTTTGTCGGGAGAGTGGGGCTACTGCCGGTGTAGATATAGATACCCAGTCTCCCTCATCCCTCCCCGCGTCCCCAAAGATCTGGTACTGTAAATCGATTTAGAACTAAGACCAGGCTGTAGGCTTCCCCCATAGTCTGCTCTCGATCCCAGTAGGAAAGTGTTTTCATAATTCTGCTGTCCGTTACCTCTTCTGTTTCGAAAAAATAAAATCTGGTGTTCGAGCCAGTAATGGTGCGGGGAGTTAGTGACTGAGGCTCAGGATGGTGCGGGGAGTTGTGTATAAGAGTAAAGACGTCTTACTGCAATTATACAGGGCCCTGGTGAGACCACACCTGGAGTAGTGTGCACAGTTCTGGTCTCCTTACCTAAGGAAGGATATACTTGCCATTGAGCGATGCATCGAAGATTCACCAGACTGATTCCTGGGATGGGGGGATTGTCTATGAGGAGAGATTGAGCAGACTGGGCCTGTCGGGGGTTGACTTATGAGGAAAGGTTGAGGAGGTTGGGCCTCTACTCATTGGAATTCAGAAGAATGAGAGGTGATCTTATCGAAACGTATAAGATTATGAGGGGGCTCGACAAGGTGGATGCAGAGAGGATGTTTCCACTGATGGGGGAGACTAGAACTAGGGGGCACGATCTTAGAATAAGGGGCCGCCCGTTTAAAACTGAGATGAGGAGGAATTTCTTCTCTGAGGGTTGTAAATCTGTGGAATTCGCTGCCTCAGAGAGCTGTGGAAGCCGGGACATTGAATAAATTTAAGAGAGAAATAGACAGTTTCTTAAAACGATAAGGGGAGCGGGCGGGGAAGTGGACCCGAGTCCATGATCAGATCAGCCATGAT
Organism: Pristiophorus japonicus; assembly: GCF_044704955.1. NCBI lineage: Eukaryota > Metazoa > Chordata > Chondrichthyes > Pristiophoridae > Pristiophorus > Pristiophorus japonicus. Next base: position 94,944,641 of record NC_091996.1, read on the forward strand.
CGTATTAAATGGCGGAGCAGGCTCGAGGGGCCGTATGGCCGACTCCTGCTCCTATTTCTTATGTTCTTATATTCTCTAGAGTTTAGAAGAATGAGAGGTGATCTCATTGAAACATACAACATTCTTGCAGGGATTGACAGGGTAGATGCAGGGAGGATGTTTCCCCCGGGCTGGGGAGTCTAGAACCAGGGGGTCACAGTCTCAGGATAAGGGGTTGGCCATTTAGGACTGAGATGAGGAGGAATTTCTTCACTCAGAGGGTGGTGAATCTTTGGAATTCTCTGCCCCAGAGGGCTGTGGAGGCTCAGTCTGTGAGTATATTCAAGACAGAGATCGGTAGATTTTTGGATATTAAGGGAATCGAGGGATCGGGCGGGAAAGTGGAGTTGAGGTCGAAGATCAGCCGTGATCTCACTGAATGGCGGAGCAGGCTCGAGGGGCCGAATGGCCGACTCCTGCTGCTATTTCTGATGATCCTCTGAGTTGGTGACTGAGGTGCGGGGAGCTGATGACTGAGTTTCTAAGATGCCTGTTCCCTCAGTTACAGTGGCTGATTACATTTCTCGTGCTGAGTCTCAAAGCCGACAGTGCATCACTCAGACGGAGCAATCCGAGAAGACGCCGGAGCCGGAGCCGGAGGAGAAGCAACAGGTAAGGATTCCCGCTCACCACACTCACCTCATCACCTTTCCTGCTGCGGGGTCTCTCTGCAGGCCTGGTGCCTGGCGTTGTGTTATGCAGCTTGGGGGCAGTCACAGTCGAAGTGTGTGCTTCGTGTAGCAGTGGCAGAGTGGGTGGAGAATCAGTAGCTGGATTATAGAATCTCTCAGCCCAGGAGGAGGCCATTGGGCCCATCGAGCCTGTGCCGGCTCTGTGAGCGAGCGATCCCATCAGTCCCACTCCCCCCTGCTCTCTCCCCACAGCCCGGTGAATGTTTCCCTGTCCAGTATTTATCCGATTCCCGGTTTGAAAGTTACTATTGAATCTGCTCCCACCGCCCTTTCAGGCAGTGCGTTCCTGATCACAACAACTCGCTGCGTAAAAACATTCTCCCCATCTCGCCACCCCCCCCCCCCCCCCGGACTTCTTCATTCCCCTCTTGGGTGCTTTCAACCCTGGGTCAGGCTGACATGAGGGGGAGACAGAGGGAGAGGGTCTGCCTCCTTTCACTCACAACCTCTGTGCTGGACTGAGATCCTGTAACCGAGAGTTCGGCTCCCTCCAGGGGCAGCTCTTCAGCTCAGGATGCCTCCCACTGTCGAATATCCGATGGATCCTTGCACCCGTGCAGCAAGGTACTTTTGGGAGAGGCACAGAGCTGTTCAGTAACCTCAGCCTCCGGGGGGGAGAGAGAGCGAGAATGACTTGCATTTATATAGCACCTTTCACGACCAGCGGGCGTCCCAAAGCGCTTTACAGCCAATGAAGTACTTTTGAAGTGCGGTCACTGTTGTAATGTGGGAAACGCGGCAGCCAATTTGCGCACAGCAAGCTCCCACACGCAGCACTGTGATCATTTTTTTATTATGTGGGTTGAGGGATAAATATTGGCCCCAGGACACCGGGGAGAACTCCCCTGCTCTTCTTTGAAATAGTGCCACGGGATCTTTTGCAGCCACCTGCGAGAGCAGGGGCCTCGGTTTAACGCCTCATCCGAAAGACGGCACCTCCGGCAGTGCGGCACTCCCTCGGCACTGGCCCTCCGGCAGTGCGGCACTCCCTCGGCACTGGCCCTCCGGCAGTGCGGCACTCCCTCGGCACTGGCCCTCCGGCAGTGCGGCACTCCCTCGGCACTGGCCCTCCGGCAGTGCGGCACTCCCTCGGCACTGGCCCTCCGGCAGTGCGGCACTCCCTCGGCACTGGCCCTCCGGCAGTGCGGCACTCCCTCGGCACTGGCCCTCCGGCAGTGCGGCACTCCCTCGGCACTGGCCCTCCGGCAGTGCGGCACTCCCTCGGCACTGGCCCTCCGGCAGTGCGGCACTCCCTCGGCACTGGCCCTCCGGCAGTGCGGCACTCCCTCGGCACTGGCCCGGAGTGTCGGCCTGGATTTTTATGCTCGAGTCTCTGGAGCAGGACTTGAATGCAAGACCTTCGGACTCGGAGGTGAGCAAGAGTGCCCACGGCTGTCAGAGAGAGAGAGAGAGAGAGATTGTGCTGCACTTTAAACCAACCCCTAAAAGTGCAGTGTGCGGACAGGCTGTCGTACAGTGGAGATACTGGAGATATTGCGAGGGGTGGGGCAGCGGAGATGGGCGTGACGACCACGCAGAAGTGAAATGCAGTCACGGTATGTTTGTGCTTGTTCCTTCCCCCTCCCCCCAGGAGCGAGCGGACCCTAGCGATGAGCCCAGCGCTGTGCCCAACGGCCCCACCAGCAGTGCGAATGGCAGCGCGACCAAGACTGCGGGAAGCCCACAGGAGGGAGGGCAGGGCCACGAGCAGTCCGGATCCGCCATCAAGCAGCAGGCTGTGGTGAACGGTGTTTCGTAAAATGCCGCTGTCCCCACCCGTGAATCTCAGTCCCTGCTTGCATCATGTTTATCCAATAGTGCTTGTCAAAGCTTGCCAAAGATAGGAACCTGAATACTACTTACTACTTACTACCCGACTCGACACAGCACTTGCCCTGCCCTTGCCCTCCGCACCGGGTGGAGGTTCGAGGGAAGGTGTTCAGACATATATCTGTGTATCTGTTTTTTGACATTTAATTAAAAAGTTCGAGGAAATTAAAAAAAAAAACACTTTAAAAAAAAAAACACAAAAAAAATGACATTTAAATAATGATGTTGTGCCTTCTGACAGTGTAAGGGGAAACTGTGGGATTTTTTTTTGTTTTCCGACGTTTTGATGGCAGAGGTCGGTAACTGATTATATATATTAAAAAAAAAAGGTTTGGTTATAGAAGCTGAAGATGGATAGATCAGAACGAGTCCGGTAGAGAGCGTTGAAAATAAAACATCGGTTACTTAAAGCTGTCTGTTTCAAAAAAAAAACTTTAAAAATTCTACAAAAAAAATATTGCAAAACGAGTATGCAACCACTTCTGGTAAGGAGACGCTGTATAAAATGATGCAGTCCGTATTTACTTGCACTGATTCGTAAATCAAAAAAGGAACAACTGAAAGAACTTTGGGGGGGAATAATTAAAAAAAAAAACAAGGTATGATTCAGTCGTTGCTGGTTAGAAATGTAGGATAAACACTGGACGGAAAGAGAATGAGTGGGTCATGTGAAGAGGCTCCAGGGATAGCAGAGGAGGGATGATTTGTCAGGGAGGTTGGACAAAGCAGCTTCATTTAAAACAAAAAAAAAAAGTTAATTTATTCTACTGTACAGTATTTAAAAACCGAACTCTCAAGTCCTAGCTGCTCTTTGCATCACACTAACCTAACGCCCAGATTTCTTCAGTAGGAGTGTCGGACACTGAACCCGCACAGCTGATATAGATACTGTCGCCCATTGTGCTGCAGGAGGTTGGCATGTGATCGTGAAACTTCGTAACGGCAAAAAGAAAACCCCTAATTCATTTCTTCCCCCCCCCCACTCCCAACTCCCCTCTTTAAAATTATTTCGCGGTCCCCATTTACAAACGCACGCACTCACAAACACGCACGCAACACCGGTATTGTGACATCGGCCGCCACAAAGCCAGCGTCGGTAACCAGACCTCGGGGAGGAGAGGGGGCGCCCCCCCCCCCCCATCCCCAGAACCCTGAAAGTTGGCTTGGGGCATGGGATCGCTCACTGTGGGGCTTTGCGCCCAGCTTGGCCGCCTTTTGCGGGTTTACCGTCGGGACGGCGGGGGAGTCAGTCCGGTAGCCGGGCGCGCACGACCAGAGCAGTTGGCAGAGGGAGCAGCCAGATTCGAGCTGCTCGGCGAGCTGAGGGGTGGGGAACGATGCTGACCCCCCCCCCCCCCCGGGCCCAGTGCGAGAGCTTTCGGGGCCCCGCGGGTGCGTCGCGCGCACGCACGTGTCTCGGTTGTTAGTTTGGAACCACGAATGAAGTAAATTTGTTTTTTCTGTGTTCGAGATGATTTTTTTTTTTGTCTTAGAATCTTTTATTTTGCCCACCGTGCTTCTTCAACAGTTTGAAGGTTATTTGAAACTGCGTTACGGTGTCGATTTGGATCTAGTTTGGTACACTCTGGTGGTTTAACATGTGGAAACCCTGGAGGCCATCGCGATTCAGCAAACCTGCGAAAAGGGTTGGTTTCCTGTCTCTGAACTGTCTTGTGTATGAGATCCCAAACTAAATTGTTTTTTGTCCTTTTGGTTTGTTCTATTTTTTTTTATTTTGTTTCTTTTGGTTGATGTGCAATATGTTTTTTTGTATGCAGGTAGTTCCAAAATAAAGTGTGATCTTCCATCTTCTAAATGGCTGAGACGTTTCTTTCATTCTGAAGAACAACAGAAGCAGGAGTCGGCCATTCGGCCCCTCGAGCCTGCTCCGCCATTCAATACGGTCACGGCTGATCCGATCTTGGGCTCAGCTCCACTTCCCCGCCCGCTCCCCATAACCCTCGACTCCCTTATCGTTCAAAAATCTGTCTATCTCCACCTTAACTATATTCAATGACCCAGCCTCCACAGCTCTCTGGGGCAGAGAATTCCACAGATTTACAACGCTCTGAGAGAAGAAATTCCTTCTCTCCGTTTTAAATGCCCCCCCCCCCCCCCCCCCCCCCCATATTCTGAAATATGCCCCCTAGTTCTAACATCGAAACATAGAAAATAGGTGCAGGAGTAGGCCATTCGGCCCTTCGAGCCTGCACCACCATTCAATAAGATCATGGCTGATCATTCACCTCAGTACCCCTTTCCTGCTTTCTATCCATACCCCTTGATCCCTTTAGTCGTAAGGGCCACATCTAACTCCCTCTTGAATATATCCAATGAACTGGCCCCAACAACTCTGCAGCAGGGAATTCCACAGGTTAACAACTCTCGAGTGAAGAAGTTTCTCCTCATCTCAGTCCTAAATGGCCTACCCCTTATCCTAAGACTGTGTCCCCTGGTTCTGGACTTCCCCATCATTGGGAACATTCTTACCCCATCTAACCTGTCCAGTTCTGTCAGAATCTTGTATATGTGAGATCCCCTCTCATCTTTCTAAACTCCAATGCATAAAGGCCCAGTTGATCCAGTCTCTCATGTCAGTCCAGCCATCCCGGGAATCAGTCTGGTGAACCTTTGCTGCACTCCCTCAATAGCAAGAACATCCATCCTCAGATTAGGAGACCAAAACTGAACACACTATTCCAGCTGAGGCCTCACCAAGGCCCTGTACAACTGCAGTAAGATCCCCCTGCTCCTATACTCAAATCCCCTAGCTATGAAGGCCAACACGCCACTTGCCGCCTTCACTGTCTGCTGTACCTGTATGCCAACTTTCAATGACTGATGAACCATGACACCCAGGTCTCGTTGCACCTCCCCTTTTTCTAATCTGCCGTCATTCCCCCACGAGGGGAAACATCCTCTCTGCATCGACCCTGTCCAGCCCCCTCAGAATCTTATACGTTTCAATAAGATCACCTCTCATTCTTCTCAACTCCGGTGAGTACAGGCCCAACCTGCTCAACCCCCTCATCTCAGGATTCAACCGAGTGAACCTTCTCTGAACTGCCTCCAATGCAAGTATATCCCTCCTTCAATACGGAGACCAAAACTGCACGCAGTGCTCCAGGTGTGGCCTCACCAATACCCTGTACAGTTGTCACAGGACTTCTCTGCTTTTATACTCCATCCCCCTGGCAATAATAGTTTGCTGTACCTGCATACTAACTTGTTCTGTTTCATGCACAGGGACCCCCCCAGATCCCTCTGTACCGCAGCATTTTGTGACCCCTCTCCATTTAAATCATTTGCTTTTTTTATTTTTCCTGCCAAAGTGGATAACCTCACATTTTCCCATATTATACTCCGAGACCTGATTGAGGTGTATAACATTATAAGAGCCCTGGATGGAATGGATACGAAGGACCTATTTCATTTCGCAGAGGGGTCAATAACCAGGGGGCATGAATTTAAAGTAATTGGTAGGAGGTTTAGAGGGGATTTGAGGAGGAATTTCACCCAGAGGGTGGAGGGGGTCTGGAACTTACTGCCTGAAAGGGTGTTAGAGGCAGAAACCCTCAAAACATCTGTCAAATGTTTGCCCACTCACTGAGCTTGTCTATATCCGTTTTGATTTTTGGTTACTTTTCTTGTGCCTGGAAGTGTGGCATCCTACTCGGGGTTACAGGACCCTGAGTGGAGACACATTCTGCTCACAATAACCACTTACATTTACACAGCAATAAAATGTCCTGAGGCACTTCAGCCGAAACGTCATCAAACACCGAGCCACAGATGGAGATACTATGGACAGGTGACCAAAAGCTTGGCCAAAGAGGTAGGTTTTTAATGAGCGTCTTAAAGGAGGAGAGAGAGAGGTGGAGAGCTTGAGTGAAATAATTTCCAGAGCTCGGGGCTCAGGCAGCTGAAGGCACAGCCGCCAATGGTGGAACGATGGAAATCGGGGGATGGGCAAGAGGCCAGAATTGGAGGAGCGCAGAGATCTCTGGGTGGGGGGGGGGAATGTCGTTGGCTGAAGGAAGTTAGAGATGGGGAGGGGGCGAACACTTCAGAGGAATTGGTGTCGGTGAGTATTCGACGAGTGCTGAGACATGGGGCATTGAAACCCCCTCCCATGACTATTTCAGGGCTTTGGGCTGCACTGCCATTGTGCACACATTTATATTCTAGGCTCTGTCAACATCCACAAGGACCAGGAATATTGGCACCAGCTTCAACCTCTGCACGAAGGTAGCTGATCTTGGGCCAGTTTGCATTTATATAGCGCCTTTCACAACAACCAGACGTCTCAAAGCTTCTTTACAGCCAATGAAGTACTTTTGAAGTGTAGTCACTGTTGCAATGTGGGAAACGCCAATTTACACACAGCAAGCTCCCACACACAGCCGTGTGATAATGACCCAGATAATTTTTTTTGTTATGTTGGTTGAGGGATAAATATTGGCCCTAGGACACCGGGGAGAACTCCCCTGCTCTTCTTCGAAATAGTGCCTTGGGGTCTTTTACATCCATCACAGAGGGCAGATGGGACCTCGGTTTAATGTCTCATCTGAAAGACGGCACCTCTGACAGTGCAGCACCCCTTCAGCACTGCACTGGAGTGTCAGCCTGGATTTATGTGCTCATCCCTGGAGTGGGACTTGAACCCACAACTTTCAGTGCTGCCCACTGAGCCACAGCTCACACTACCTTTGGCTGACTTAAGTTCCCCCCCCATCTCAGCCGAGTAAGGAGGAGCCGATTATTGTGGCCCCATGCATGTTTCTCTTCTGCCCCCAAAGCGCTGGCAATCGAAAGGGATGCAATCCGTGGCCACTCCCATCGAGGCTCCCACATGTGTGGCCTAGTGTGGAAGATGTTAGGGGAGGGGACTGTGGTGGGACTGTACCCCAGCAAGGAACGGAGACCTTGACGCGACAACTGGTGAGGAGAAACTTCTCAATGGAGACTGACTTCATCGAATCGTAGAATGGTCACAGCGTGAACCAAGGCCATTCGGCCCATCGAGCCAGTGCTGACTTTACCTGACTTTACAAAGTATAATCTCATCTCTCTACTGATCAGTCTTGTGAATGACTCAAAACACGTGCGGTATGTCCTGATGGAATTGAAGCCTTGTGCAATCGATCCCGGCATCAGTCTTTCAGGAGAGAAAATGGGGGCGAAGGCAGCGGCTGGATCAAATATTGTTGGAGTGTCCTGTTTATTGCCATGTTGACACGGGGCCCCAAGCGCTGATTAACTACACTGGAGAATGGAGCTGATCTCCAAAGGTGGCCTCGCGATACCTCTCTCCACTTGCTTGCACTCTAGGCCGACATCAACCGACACAAGTCTCCGATTAATCTCGCCGTGTCGCTGCTTTCGCTGTCGGCCTCCGTCTCCGGTAAGTGGTTGAGTTGCGGGGCATTGTGTCCAAACGGGTGCCTCAAGCTTTGTGCTGGGTGTTGGTGCTTGAGGAAGGTCATGTGTATCTGAGCCTGCAGTTTTTGTAACGCAGGTAGGAGCGTACAAAGAATAGTGCTGTCAGTCAGCCCTCTGGAGCACTTCCCCATCCTCCCAATTCTGGAAACCTTCCCCCCCCCCCCCAAAAAAAGATTTTGAGGCTATGGCGTCAATTGAAAATTTCAAAACTATAGATCATGATTGGGCAAGGGTATTGATAAAGGCTGGGACATGGGAATTGAAGCCAGGATCTAATTGAATGGTGGAACAGGCACGAGGGGCTGAATGGCCTCCTCCTCTTCCTACAAAATCATGATCTAGTGGAATAATGTCAATTGTTTAATCGAGATCATGTCCACAGCAACTAACTTTCCATATGTCCCTCAAATAATAACTTGCATTTATATCATCATCATAGGCAGTCCCTCGAAGCGAGGATGACTTGCTTCCAGGCCGAAAAGGGATGAGTTTGCAGATGATTCAATGAAGGACCTAATATTCCAGATCCCGAACTACATCCTGAAGGGTGGAAGATGCCTGTGCGTGGATTTTTTTAACGTGGGGTGACCGTTGCACACCAGCCACCACATGGGCTTGACAGAGCGAGGTCTTGGTCCAGTGGCAAGGGTTAACCAAGACGACTGGAGACCAGCTCTGCTGCATTCATATAGCACTGGTAATGTAGTAAAACATCCCAAGGCGCTTCACACGGAGCGATTATCGAGCAGAATTTGACCCCGAGCCACATAATGAGATATTAGGACAGGTGACCAAAAGCTTGGTCAAAGAGAGAGGTTTTGAGGAGCGTCTCAAAGGAGGAGAGCGAGGCGGAGAGGTTTAGGGAGGGAGTTCCAGAGCTCGGGGCTCAGGCAGCTGAAGGCACGGCCACCGATGGGGGGGCGATGGAAATCGGAGGATGCGCGAGAGGCCAGAATTGGAGGAGCGCAGAGATCTCGGATTGTTGCAGAGAGGAACTGTGAAGCTGACACTTGGTACCAAAGGGACTAAGTTATTAAAGAAAAGAAAGACTTGCATTTCATAGAATCACAGAAATTTACCACAGGGAAGGAGGCCATCATGTCCGCGCCGGCCGACCAAGAGCTAATCCCACTTTCCAGCTCTCGGTCCGTAGCCCTGTAGATTACTTCAGGTGCACATCCAAATGTGGTGAGGGTTTCTGCCTCTACCACCCTTTCAGGCAGTGAGTTCCAGATCCCCATCACCCTCTGGGTGAAGAAATTTTCCCTCGTATCTCCTTCAAACCTCCTCCCAATTACTTTAAATTTGTGCCCCTTGGGGTTCTTTTAGGCTTGAAAACCGATTGGACAGGAGTCAGTCCATCCAGCCCCTCCAGCCAGCTTCCACCATTCAATTAGATCACTGCTGACCTGTACCTCAACCCCATTTGCCTGCTGACTGAGCGAGGAGCTGGTAGAACCAATACAAGAAATGAAAATAGCGTAGAATGGGGCCAATTCAGAATCTACCAGGATACTAAAGGAAGGGGACAAAGTGGTGAGATACATGTTGGAGGAAGAACCCCTTCAAGAGAGGGGAGGTTGACCCTTGGTGACATAGAATGTCGAGGACAGAAAGAGGCCATTCAACCCAACTGGTTCATGCCTTCCTCCCACAGCCGTCTTCATCTAACCCCAACAGTGCAACCTTAGAAACATAGAAAATGGGAGCAGGAGTTGGCCATTGGGCCCTTCGAGTCTGCACCGCCATTCAATATGATCATGGCTGATCCTCTAACTCAACACCATATTCCTGCTTTCTCCCCATACCCCTTGATGCCTTTTGTGTCTAGAAATCTATCTATCTCCCTCTTAAATATATTCAGTGACTTGGCCTCTACAGCCTTCTGTGGTAGACAATTCCACAGGTTCACCACCCTCCGAGTGAAAACATTTCTCCTCATCTCGCTCCTAAATTTCCTACCCCGTATCCTGAGACTGTGACCCCTTGTTATAGACTTCCCAGCCCCGGGGAAACATCCTCCCCGCATCCAGTCTGTCCAACCCCGTCAGAATTTTATACGTTTCAATGAGATCCCCTCTCATTCTTCTAAACTCTAGTGAATACAGGCCTAGTCGACCCAATCTCTCCTCATACGACAGTCCTGCCATCCCAGGAATCAGTCTGGTGAACCTTCGCTGCACTCCCTCTATGGCAAGTATATCCTTTCTTATGCCAGGAAACCCAAACTGCACACAATACTCCAGGTGTGGTCTCACCAAGGCCCTGTGTAACTGTAGTAAGACATCTTTGTTCCTGTACTCAAACTCTCTTGCAATGAAGGCCAACATACCATTTGCCTTCCTAACTGCTTGCTGCTCCGGCATGTTTACTTTCAATGACAGGTGTACAAGGACCCCCAGGCCCCTCTGTACATCGACACTTCCCAAGCCATCACCCTTTAAATAATACTTTTATCATGTGTCCTACATGGCTACTGTTGGTACTATCTTAAGGTGTGCCACCAGGGGGCACAGCAGTGGGAGACTCGCTGGTTACCTGTACAGCTGTGCCTGGCCTAGTATAAAAGGCAGGCCACCAGGTGTGAGCCTCACTCTGGAGTTAATAAAGGACTAAGGTCACTACAGTTCAAGTACAACACATTGCCTCCTGGAGACATTGTTAGAAACATAGAAAGTAGGTGCAGGAGAAGGCCATTCGGCCCTTCGAGCCTGCACCACCATTCAATAAGATCATGGCTGATCATTCACCTCAGTACCCCATTCCTGCTTTCTCTCCATACCCCTTGATCCCTTTAGCCGTAAGGGCCACATCTAACTCCCTTTTGAATATATCCAACGAACTGGCCTCAACAACTCATTGCGGCAGGGAATTCCACAGGTTCACAACTCTCTGAATTAGAGCATTTAAGGACACAGCTTTGTCCTTATGTTTTTCCTACCAATCCTAACCTTCAATGAATGCTTTCCTCCCCAACAACACAATCTTCAGTTCCTTCCGCCCTGCTGTGTTTTTTAAAGCAGCCTTGCCCCTGAAGTGTTTGGTGGCGAGTGTTTATTGATGGGAGGCAGCGGATGGGTTGGAGACACAGAGACAGAGAGAGAGAGAGAGCTGTGTTCCCTGGACGAGGAACACAGTGAGTCAGGACTTGACTGGGGCGGGGCAGAGGGGGGGCCAAGAGTTTGTTTTTGAAATAGTGAGTGTCCCATTGTTGGCTGGCTGTCCTTGGAGACGGCTCTTGTGACGCCCTCTCTCACATTGTGAGCTGTCCCAGCGGTCGGAAAGCTCGCCAGAGACAAACGTTTGAGAGAGGCTGGGGGCAAGCAGGGAAGTCAGAGCGTCTGAAGTCATTTTCATCAGTTTTGTGTGTTTACTTTGAATTGGGAAAGATGTTCAACTCTTTCACATTCACCACTGTCTTGTTTTCCAGCTTAGTTCTGTTCAGTTCCACCCTGATCCGTCCAGAAGGTAAGGATCTCAGCAGCCAGAAAACGAAAGGACTGTACAAAACATGCCCCAGTTCCAACGAGTTGCTTTTGAAAATAAACAGGTCTGACTTGTCCGGGGCTCGGCTCCCGGGCTTGGTGAGTTGTGGAGGGTCTTTGTGCAAGGTTACAGGGTGGGAGATGTCTCGTCTGCTCCTTGTACACTAAGTGCATGTTCCAACCCTCACTTTAACGAGGAACCGAGCTCATGGGGTCCAGGAGCCGCTAATCTCTCGGGTTTAATGTGTCCCTGGGGATGGACATTCCTCAAATCCAATCGAGCCACTTGCTGGTAACTTATTTCTTACAGTCGGATGGGCCGCCCTGTCCTTGGAAGTTGCTATCAAGTCATATTGATGACCCTTTACATCCACTCCTCGCTGTCTAGGACTTTATTTAAGGTTATTTCCAATTAGAAGTTGCCTGTGGACAATTCTTTGAGATTTTATTAATTGCCCCCCAACAAGAAATCACCATTTTCTGAGACAGAAAACCTGTGGTTCAGGACAGTAATCCACCCTCCCACAATCCAGGTCAGCCCCTGCACAATCCGGGTCCCACTCCCCCCACAATCCGGGTCCCAGTCCCCCCACAATCCGCGTCCCATGCCCCCCTCCCCCAACAATCCGGCTCCCCTCCGGGTCCATTCCCCCACTCCAGGTCTATCCGGCAGTGACAGAGCTGCTTTCTGCGCACCCACAGGGTGTGCAATGAGAAAGGGTTCATTAATAATCTTGTAGTAAAGGATCCTTTAGGGAAGAGTGACCATAATATGATAGAATTTTATATTGAGTTTGAAAGTGATTTAGTTCAATCCAAAACCAGGGTCTTAAATCTAAACAAAGCAAACTACGTAGGATGAGGGGGAGAGTTGGCTAAGGTAGACTGGGAAACTACATTTAAAGGTATAATGATAGACAAGCAATGGCTGGCATTTAAAGAATTAATACATAATTTACAACAAACATACATTCCTTTAAGGCACAAAAACCCCACAGCAAAAGTGATCCAACCGTGGCTAACGAGAAGTTAAAGATAGTATTCGATCGAAGGAAGAGGTTTATAATGTTGCCAAAAAGAGCAGTAAGCCTGAGGATTGGGAGGGTTTTGGAATTCAGCAAAGGAGGACCAAGAAATTGATGAAGAAAGGGAAAATAGAATATGAGAGTAAACTAGCGAGAGACATAAAAACAGACAGTAAATGTTTCTAATAGGTATGTAAAAAGGAAAAGATTAGCGAAAGTAAATGTGGGCCCCTTACAGGCTGAGACAGGAGAAATTATAATGGGGAATAAGAAAATGGCAGAGAAATTAAATGGACGAAGACACGAGAAACTTCCCGGAAATAGTGGAGAACCAAGGGTCTAGTGAGAAACTGAAAGAAATTAGTATTCGTAAAAAAATGGTACTGGAGAAATGAATGGGACTGAAAGCCGATAAATCCCCTGGACCCGATGGCCTGCATCCTCGGGTTTTGAAAGAGGTGGCTAAGAGCGGATGCATTGGTTGTCATCTTCCAAAATTCCATAGATTCTAGAACGGTTCCCGCGGATTGGAAGGTAGCAAATGTAACCCCGCTATTTAAGAAAGGAGGGAGAGAGAAAACGGGGAACTACAGACCAGTTAGCCTGACATCAGTAGTAGGGAAAATGCTACAATCTATTATTAAGGCCGTGGTAACAAGGCACTTAGCAAATAATAATAATAGGGTTGGGCAGAGTCAACACGGATTTATGAAAGGGAAATCATGTTTGACAAATCTGTTAGAGTTTCTTGAGGTTGTAACTAGCAGAATAGATAAGGGAGGAACCAGTGGATGTGGTGTATTTGGATTTTCAGAAGGCATTCGATAAGGTGCCACACGAGGTTATTGAACAAAATTAGGGCTCATGGGATTGGAGATAATATACTGGCATGGATCGAGGGTTGGTCAATGGACAGAAAACAGAGAATAGGAATAAATGGGTCATTTTTGGGTTGGCAGACTGTAACTAGTGGGGTGCCACAGGGATCAGTGCTGGGGCCCCAGCTATTCACAATCTATATCAATGATTTGGATGAGGGCACCTAATGTAATGTATCCAAGTTTGATGATACAAAGCTAGGTCGGAATGTAAGTTGTGAGGAGGATGCAAAGAGGCTTCAAGGGGATATAGACAGACTAAGTGAGTGGGCAAGAACATGGCAAATGGAATATAATGTGGAGAAATGTGAAGTTATCCACTTTGGTAGGAAAAATAGAAAAACAGAGTATTTTTTAAATGGTGAGAGATTGGGAAATGTTGGCGTTCAGAGGGACCTGGGTGTCCTTGTACACCAATCACTGAAAGTTAACGTGCAGGTACAGTAAGTGATTGAGAAAGCAAATGGTATGTTGGCCTTTATTACAAGAGGATTTGAGTATAAGAGTAAAGATGTCTTACTGCAATTATACAGGGCCCTGGTGAGACCACACCTGGAGTATTGTGCACAGTTTTGGTCTCCTTACCTAAGGAAGGATATACTTGCCACAGAGGGAGTGCAACGAAGGTTCACCAGACTGATTTCTGGGATGGGGGGATTGTCCCATGGGGAGAGATTGAGCAGACTGGGCCTACACTCTCTTAAGAGTTTAGAAGAATGAGAGGTGATCTCATTGAAACATATAATATTTTTACAGGACTTGACAGGGTAGATCCAGGGAGGATGTTTCCCCCCGGGCTGGGGAGTCTAGAATCAGGGGTCACAGTCTCAGGATAAGGGGTCGGCCATTTAGGACTGAGATGTGGAGGAATTTCTTCACTCAGAGGGTCGTGAATGTTTGGAATTCTCTGCCCCAGAGGGCTGTGGAGGCTCAGTCTTTGAGTATATTCAAGACAGAGATCGATAGATTTTTGGATATTAAGGGAATCGAGGGATATGGAGATCGGGCGGGTGGGAAGTGGAGTTGAGGTGGAAGATCAGCCATGATCTCATTGAATGGCGGAGCAGGCTCGAGGGGCCGAATGGCCGACTCCTGCTCCTAATTCTCGTGTTCTTCTCTCTGCCTCCCGACTCGGCATGGAGCGCAGTGCTTCAATTAACCCTTTAATTCTCTGCTTCCTCCACACAAACAGTGGCTGCCCCGGTGGCGAAGCCAATGCCCTTTGAAGATGAATACGTCACTGAGAGTAAGTAGTCTGCAAAAAGAAAAGTTTCCAATAAACACCTTGTTATTCTGTGTCAATCAATGAGTTGCTGGGAAATGGAGGACCCAGTGTGTGTGAGTATCACACACTCCCAGGGCAGGTACAGGGGGTTAGATACAGAGTAAAGCTCCCTCTACCCTGTCCCATCAAACACTCCCAGGGCAGGTACAGGGGGTTAGATACAGAGTAAAGCTCCCTCTACACTGTCCCATCAAACACTCCCAGGGCAGGTACAGCACGGGGTTAGATACAGAGTAAAGCTCCCTCTACACTGTCCCATCAAACACTCCCAGGACAGGTATAGGGGGTTAGATACAGAGTAAAGCTCCCTCTACACTGTCCCATCAAACACTCCCAGGGCAGGTACAGGGGGTTAGATACAGAGTAAAGCTCCCTCTACACTGTCCCATCAAACACTCCCAGGGCAGGTACAGGGGGTTAGATACAGAGTAAAGCTCCCTCTACACTGTCCCATCAAACACTCCCAGGGCAGGTACAGCACGGGGTTAGATACAGAGTAAAGCTCCCTCTACACTGTCCCATCAAACACTCCCAGGGCAGGTACAGGGGGTTAGATACAGAGTAAAGCTCCCTCTACACTGTCCCATCAAACACTCCCAGGGCAGGTACAGGGGGTTAGATACAGAGTAAAACTCCCTCTACACTGTCCCATCAAACACTCCCAGGGCAGGTATAGGGGGTTAGATACAGAGTAAAACTCCCTCTACACTGTCCCATCAAACACTCCCAGGGCAGGTACAGGGGGTTAGATACAGAGTAAAACTCCCTCTACACTGTCCCATCAAACACTCCCAGGGCAGGTACAGGGGGTTAGATACAGAGTAAAGCTCCCTCTACACTGTCCCATCAAACACTCCCAGGGCAGGTACAGGGGGTTAGATACAGAGTAAAGCTCCCTCTACACAGTCCCATCAAACACTCCCAGGGCAGGTATAAGGGGTTAGATACAGAGTAAAGCTCCCTCTACACTGTCCCATCAAACACTCCCAGGGCAGGTACAGCACGGGGTTAGATACAGAGTAAAGCTCCCTCTACACTGTCCCATCAAACACTCCCAGGGCAGGTACAGGGGGTTAGATACAGAGTAAAGCTCCCTCTACACTGTCCCATCAAACACTCCCAGGGCAGGTATAGGGGGTTAGATACAGAGTAAAACTCCCTCTACACTGTCCCATCAAACACTCCCAGGGCAGGTACAGGGGGTTAGATACAGAGTAAAACTCCCTCTACACTGTCCCATCAAACACTCCCAGGGCAGGTACAGGGGGTTAGATACAGAGTAAAACTCCCTCTACACTGTCCCATCAAACACTCCCAGGGCAGGTACAGGGGGTTAGATACAGAGTAAAGCTCCCTCTACACAGTCCCATCAAACACTCCCAGGGCACGTATAGGGGGTTAGATACAGAGTAAAGCTCCCTCTACACTGTCCCATCAAACACTCCCAGGGCAGGTACAGCACGGGGTTAGATACAGAGTAAAGCTCCCTCTACACTGTCCCATCAAACACTCCCAGGGCAGGTACAGGGGGTTAGATACAGAGTAAAGCTCCCTCTACACTGTCCCATCAAACACTCCCAGAGCAGGTACAGCACAGGTTGGACCTTACATGTATGCCAAGCTAAGAAACTAGGAAAAGCTGACCCCTCCAATGGCCGTGAATGCAGTGGGGTACCCAGGGGCCGGTATAAACTTCTTGTTATATATAAATGAGCTGGCCTTGGGTAGAGGGAGCACAATGTCAAAGTTGGCAGCGATAAACAGTGAGCAGGATAGTCGCTGGATTCAGGAGGTGAGAGACAGACCGGTGAACTGGGCAGGCACATGGCCGAGGCAGTTTAATGTGGATATTTGTGAAGTGATGCAATTTGGGAGCAACAACGTGGAGAGGCTGTACAATCTGGATGGTTCTATTTCAAGCGGGGAGCCGGGGGGGTGGGCGGTGCAGATTCACAAATCTTTGAAGGTGGCCGGGCAAGTTGATAATAAAAACAGAGAATGCAGGAAACACTCAGCGGGTCGGGCAGCGTCTGTGGAGAGAGAAACAGAGTTAACGTTTCGGGTCAGTGACCCCTCGTCAGAACTGGAGAGTGTTTGAGACGTGACGGGTTTTTAAGCCAAGTGTCGGGGGGGGAATGGCGGGGGGCAGGGGGGGAGGAAAGAACAAAAGGGAAGGTCAGTGATAGGGTGGAAGGCAGGAGAGATTAGAGGGGCAAACGGGATGATGGGCTAAAGGAGATGGTAATGGGACAAGTTAAGATGGGTCTAGACGGGGTGTGAATGGAAATGGCAGAATCATCATCAGCTCCCGTGGGAAAGAGAGAATAACAGGATAAAAATGGGGGCAGAGGTTCTGGCGTGCAATTGTTGAGACTAGAAGGCAGAAGAGTGCCTCATCGAAAGATGGGGTGCTGCTTCTTGAGCTTGCGTTGAGCTTTGTTGGGCCAGTGTCTGAGACCGAGGACAGAGAGTGGATACGTTGGTTTAAGAAAGCACATGGGAAAATTGTCTTTGTATATAGGGGTGTTGAATACAAAAACCAGGTAGTCATAGTGAACCTTTGAAGAACACTGGTACGGCCCCAGCCAGCGTATTGTGTCCAATTCTGGGCACCGTACTTTAGGAAGGATGTCCCGGCCTCGGCGAGGGTGCGAGGAGATTGACCAGAATGGTCCCAGGGGTGAGGGACGACAGTGAGGTGGAGAGACTGGAGAAGCTGGGGTTGTTCTCCTCGGAGCAGAGAAGGTTAAGGGGAGATTTAATAAACGTGCTCAAAATTAATGAGTGGCTTTGATGAGGGGCAGTACTGAGGGAGTGCCACACTGTCAGAGGGACAGTACTGAGGGAGCGGTGCACTGTCGGAGGGGCAGTACTGAGGGAGCGCCGCACTGTCAGAGGGACAGTACTGAGGGAGTGCCGCACTGTCGGAGGGGCAGTACTGAGGGAGTGCCGCACTGTCGGAGGGGCAGTACTGAGGGAGCGCCGCACTGTCGGAGGGGCAGTACTGAGGGAGCGCCGCACTGTCGGAGGGGCAATGCTGAGGGAGCGTCGCACTGTCGGAGGGGCAGTACTGAGGGAACGCCTCACTGTCGGAGGGTCAGTGCTGAGGGTGCGTCGCACTGTCGAAGGGGCAGTACTGAGGGAACGCCTCACTGTCGGAGGGTCAGTGCTGAGGGTGCGTCGCACTGTCGGAGGGGCAGTACTGAGGGAGTGCTGCACTGTCGGAGGTGCCATCTTTGGGATGAGACGATAAACCTAGGCCCCGTCTGCTCTCTCATTTGGACATAAAAGATCCCAGGGCACTATTTTGAAGAAGAGCAGGGGAGTTCTCCCCGGTGTCCTGGGGCCAATAATTATCCCTCAATCAACATCAGTAAAACAGATTATCCGGGTCATTGTCACATTGCTGTTTGTGGGAGCTTGCTGTGCCAATTTGACTTTGCATTTTCTACATTACAACAGTGACTGGTACACAAAGTACTTTGTTGGTTGTACAGCGCTTGGGACGTCCTGAGATGGTGAAAGGCGCTATAGAAGTGAAAGATCTTTCACAGCACTGACTGACCTGTTGATTCCTGTTTCAGTTGCAGCCATTGACTATCCTGAGGAGCGTATCGAGGCCTATACTGATGGGGGAATGGTAGAATATATCCGGGATAAGCGAGCAGGTACTGCAAACAGCTCCCTGCCACCGAGTCTGTGCATCTGTCCCTGTGTCTCACTCCATCTATTGTCCATCACCCCCTGTGCTCGCTGCCCCGTGTCCTAACTCGCACCGAGTCCCGCTCACCCATCACCCCCTGTGCTCGCTGCCCCGTGTCCTAACTCGCACCGAGTCCCGCTCACCCATCACCCTCTGTGCTCACTGCCCTGTGTCCTAACTCGCACCCAGTCTCGCTCACCCATCACCCCCTGTGCTCACTGCCCTGTGTCCTAACTCGCACCGAGTCCCACTCACCCATCACCCTCTGTGCTCACTGCCCCGTGTCCTAACTCGCACCCAGTCTCGCTCACCCATCACCCCCTGTGCTCGCTGCCCCGTGTCCTAACTCGCACCGAGTCCCGCTCACCCATCACCCCCTGTGCTCGCTGCCCCGTGTCCTAACTCGCACCCAGTCCCGCTCACCCATCACCCCCTGTGCTCGCTGACCCCGTGTCCTAACTCACACCGTCCCGCTCACCCATCACCCCCTGTGCTCGCTGCCCCGTGTCCTAACTCGCACCGAGTCCCGCTCACCCATCACCCCCTGTGCTCGCTGCCCCGTGTCCTAACTCGCACCGAGTCCCGCTCACCCATCACCCTCTGTGCTCACT
Organism: Pristiophorus japonicus; assembly: GCF_044704955.1. Classification (NCBI taxonomy): domain Eukaryota; kingdom Metazoa; phylum Chordata; class Chondrichthyes; family Pristiophoridae; genus Pristiophorus; species Pristiophorus japonicus. The sequence goes on from NC_091996.1 coordinate 94,963,631, forward strand.
GCCCTGTGTCCTAACTCGCACCCAGTCTCGCTCACCCATCACCCCCTGTGCTCACTGCCCTGTGTCCTAACTCGCACCGAGTCCCACTCACCCATCACCCTCTGTGCTCACTGCCCCGTGTCCTAACTCGCACCCAGTCTCGCTCACCCATCACCCCCTGTGCTCGCTGCCCCGTGTCCTAACTCGCACCGAGTCCCGCTCACCCATCACCCCCTGTGCTCGCTGCCCCGTGTCCTAACTCGCACCCAGTCCCGCTCACCCATCACCCCCTGTGCTCGCTGACCCCGTGTCCTAACTCACACCGTCCCGCTCACCCATCACCCCCTGTGCTCGCTGACCTACATTGGCTCCCGGTTAAGCAACGCCTCGATTTTAAAATTCTCATCCTTGTTTACAAATCCCTCCATGGCCCTCGCCCCCTCCCTATCTCTGTAATCCCCTCCAGCCCCACAACCCCCCCCGAGATATCTGCGCTCCTCTAATTCTGCCCTCCTGACCATCCCTGATTATAATCACTTCACCATCGGTGGCCGTGCCTTCTGTTGCCTGGGCCCCAAGCTCTGGAACTCCCTCCCTAAACCTCTCCGCCTCTCTCCTCCTTTAAGACGCTCCTTAAAACCGACCTCTTTGACCAAGCTTTTGGTCACCTGCGCTAATTCCTACTTATGCGGTGTCAAATTTTTATCGCATAATCCTCCTGTGAAGCGCCTTGAGGTGTTTCACTACGTTAATGGCGCTATATAAATACACGGTTTGTTGTTGCTTGTCGCTCTGTACCCAGCTCCCCGCTTGTTTCAATCGATCTGTCTGTTGCTGTCTATGTCTGGGGCTCTCCGTCGCCCTCTATCGGGCCGTCTCTGTATCGCACCCTCATTCTCCCTCTCCGCTGTGGGCGCCTGTCTCTCTCTCTCTCTCTCTCTCTCTCTCTGCCTGTTCCACTTTTGCTGTCTCTCCCTCCCTCTGTCCTGCTCTGGTTCACTCTCTCTCTCTCTCTCTCTCTCTCTCTCTCCTCTGCCTCTGTATGTGATTCTGCCTCTGCCTGTTTCATAAGAATTAGGAGTCGGCCAGTTGGCCCCTCGAGCCTGCTCTGCCATTCAATAAGATCACGGCTGATCTTCGACCTCAACTCAACTCCCGATCTGTCGATTCCTCGAGTGTCCAAAAATCTATCGATCTCAGCCTTGAATATATTCACAGACTGAGCCTCCACAGCCCTCTGGGGCAGAGAATTCCAAAGATTCACCCCCCTCTGAGTGAAGAAATTCCTCCTCATCTCAGTCCCAAATGGCCGCCCCCTTATCCTGAGACTGTGACCCCCTGGTTCTAGACTCCCCAGCCCGGGGGGAAACATCCTCCCTGCATCTACCCTGTCAAATCCCCCTCAGAATCTTTCACACTCACACGGCCTATCTCTGTCTGACTGTCTCGCTGTGTCTGAGTGTGTTGTAAGAACATAACATAAGAAGTCGGAGCAGGAGTCGGCCATTCGGCCCCTCGAGCCTGCTCCGCCATTCAATGAGATCATTGGCTGACCTTCGACCTCAACTCCACTTTCCTCATATCCCCATATCCCTCGATTCCCTCAATATCCAAAAATCTCTGCTTATTTCCCTCTCTCTCTCTCCCTCTATTTCACTCTCTGTCTATCCTTGTGTCTGTGACTCTCTGTCATGTTTGCTTTCTGGCTCAGTCTCTCTCTTTGCTGTCCCTGTCTCATGCTGATACATTGAGCCATTACCAGGGCCGATCTCGGAGGCTATGTTGCTTGATTTCAGAGATTAATGAAACGCTAACATTTTTCGAATGATGGTAATAAAAATGGCCGGGCTGGGGTTCAGTGTCTAAACACAGCGGCAGCTGTGGGACTGACCCACAACAGACCCAGGCCCCAGGGTCCATCCCTGACCCCCTGGCTTTACCGATCTGAGCTTTGGGGGTTTGTGGGGGGGGGGGGGGGTGCGGGGGGAAGAGTTCCATCATCATCACAGGCAGTCCCTCGGAATCGAGGAAGACTTGCTTCCACTCTTAAAATGAGTCCTTGGGTGGCTGAACAGTCCAATACGAGAGCCACAGTCCCTGTCACAGGTGGGACAGACAGTGGTTGAGGGAAGGGGAGGGTGGGACTGGTTTGCCGCACGCTCCTTCCGCTGCCTGCGCTTGGTTTCTGCACGCTCTCGGCGACGAGACTCGAGGTGCTCAGCGCCCTCCCGGATGCACTTCCTCCACTTAGGGCGGACTGGTCTTTGGCCAGGGACTCCCAGGTGTCGGTGGGGATGTTGCACTTTATCAGGGAGGCTTTGAGGGTGGTCCCTTGTAACGTTTCCTCTGCCCACCTTTGGCTCGTTTGCCGTGAAGGAGTCCCGAGTAGAGCGCTCGCTTTGGGAGTCTCGTGTCAGGGGCATGTGGACAATGTGGCCCGCCCAGTGGAGCTGATCGAGTGTGGTCAGTGCTTCAATGCTGGGGATGTTGGTCTGGTCGAGGACGCTAACGTTGGTGCGTCTGTCCTCCCGGGGGATTTGCAGGATCTTGCGGAGACATCGTTGGTGGTATTTCTCCAGCGACTTGAGGTGTCTACTGTACATGGTCCATGTCTCTGAGCCATACAGGAGGGCGGGTATCACTACAGCCCTGTAGACCATGAGCTCGGTGGTAGATTTGAGGGCCTGGTCTTCGAACACTCTTTTCCTCAGAAATGGACAGAGCCACAGTTGCCCCCCCCCCACCACCCGCCCAAGATTAGCAAGGGGTAAAACCGGGCTCCCAATCGCCACCCTGCGACCCTTCCCCCCCCCCCCCTTCAGCCCCACCAACGGCCGCGCTGGAACGTGCGGGTACGGACTTCGCGTGACATCCGGATCGGGGGTGTACTATGATGCCCCCCTTGGCCGATTGGCACGCGGAGGCTCGCTGTCTGAGCTCGCCCCTGAGGGAGCGGCCTAATGCTCGAGACAAGGGAGCGGCCGCCCTTGGGGTGCGCCTGAAGAACTGGGCCCCCACCTCACCCTCCCCTGGGGGGAGGCAGTGCTCCCAGGGGAGGAGTGAGATTAAACTAGCGGTAGTGGTGCGGGTGAAAAATTAGAGTGCAATCATTTTGTAAAAGCCGTTCTCTCACCCGTCAGCAGAACCCTCACCCTCTCCGACATTCTGGCCAATAGACGAAGCTCCCACAACCGGTAAGTACCGTCGTCGCCGGAGGTGTGTCTCCAGAAATACTGACTGCCCCGGGAACGCACGCGTCCCACCCCCGTCCCCCGCTGCAGGATCGGGCCCCCCCCCCCCCGCCCTGGGTTATACATCGGCTCTCCTCTGCCTTCGAGCCCAGCCCCGGGACCCTGGGATCGCCCGCTGATGTGTCTCCTGCCCTGCAGCAGTGGCACAAATCCCACACTCGACCTGCCATCCTCACTCCGAGGGCCCACCCAACGAGGAGGCAGCAGAGAGGGACATCCTCACTGGCGCAGTACAGGAGCTGAGGCCCATTGGTTAGTCAGGCAAGAGCTTTACTCTGTATCTAACCCCGTGCTGTACCTGCCCTGGGAGTGTTTGATGGGACAGTGTAGAGGGAGCTTTGCTCTGTATCTAACCCCCTGTACCTGCCCTGGGAGTGTTTGATGGGACAGTGTAGAGGGAGCTTTACTCTGTATCTAACTCCCTGTACCTGGCCTGGGAGTGTTTGATGGGATAGTGTAGAGGGAGCTTTACTCTGTATCTAACCCCGTGCTGTACCTGCCCTGGGAGTGTTTGATGGGACAGTGTAGAGGGAGCTTTACTCTGTTTCTAACCCCCTGTACCTGCCCTGGGAGTGTTTGATAGGACAGTGTAGAGGGAGCTTTACTCTGTATCTAACCCCCTGTACCTGCCCTGGGAGTGTTTGATGGGACTGTGTAGAGGGAGCTTTACTCTGTAGCTAACCCCCTGTACCTGCCCTGGGAGTGTTTGATGGGACTGTGTAGAGGGAGCTTTACTCTGTAGCTAACCCCCTGTACCTGCCCTGGGAGTGTTTGATGGGACTGTGTAGAGGGAGCTTTACTCTGTAGCTAACCCCCTGTACCTGCCCTGGGAGTGTTTGATGGGACTGTGTAGAGGGAGCTTTACTCTGTATCTAACCCCCTGTACCTGACCTGGGAGTGTTTGATGGGACAGTGTAGAGGGAGCTTTACTCTGTATCTAACCCCCTGTACCTGCCCTGGGAGTGTTTGATGGGACAGTGTAGAGGGAGCTTTACTCTATAACTAACTCCAGGATATGAATAGATAAAGTGGAGGTACTTAAAAGGCTGGCTGCGCTCAAAGTAGAAAAGTCAGCCGGTGTGGGTGGGATGTATCCTGGGTTGCTGAGGTAAGTCAGGGTGGAGATAATGAAGGCTCTGGCTAGAATCTTCCAATCCTCCTTAGATTTGGGAATGATGCCAGAGGACTGGAAGATTGCAAATGTTACATCACTGTTCAAAAAGGGGAGAGAGACATAAACTCGGCAAGTTACAGGCCCGTCAGCCTAACATCGGTGTTGGGGAAACTTTGGGACAAAATTAATTGTCAGTGGTTAGTAAGTGACGGCCATCATTCAGTTGTTAAAGGCAAATCATGTTTGACTAACTTAAATGCAAGTTGTTGTTGATTGAGTTCATTGATGAAGTACTGGAGAGGGTTGATGAGGGGAATGCGGTTGATGTTGTATATGTGGAGTTTCAAAAGATATTTGATAAAGTGCCACTTAATACACTCGTTGGCAAAAGTAAAGCCCGTGGGATTGGAGGGACAGTGGCAGTGTGAATACTACATTGGCCAACGGGCAGAAAGCAGAGACTCGTGGTGAGCAGTTGTATTTCAGACTGGAGGGAGTGTATACAGTGGTGGTCCCCAATGGGTGGGTACAGGGACCACTGCTCCTTTTTGATTTATACAGGGCACAATTTCAAAGTTTGCAGGTGACACGAAACTCCGAAATGTCGTAGACAGTGAGGAGGATAGGGACTGAGTTCAGGAGGATGTGGGCAGACTGGTGAAACAGCAGATGGAATTTAACGCACCAAAATGCCAAATGATGCATTTTGGAATGAAGAACGAGAGGCAATATAACATAAATGGTACCATTTTAAATGGGGGTGCAAGAATAGAGAGACCTGGGGTTTTACAGGAACACATCTTTGAAGGTGACCGCAAAAGCAGGAGAAGGCTTAAAAAGCATATGGAATGCTTGGCTTCATTAACAGAGGGATCACAAGGAATTTGTGCGAAACATAGAAACATAGAAAATAGGTGCAGGAGTAGGCCATTCGGTCCTTCGAGCCTGCACCACCATTCAATAAGATCATGGCTGATCATTCACCTCAGTACCCCTTTCCTGCTTTCTCTCCATACCCCTTGATCCTTTTAGCTGTAAGGGCCATATCTAACTCCTTCTTGAATATGTCCAATGAACTGGCATCAACAACTCTCTGCGGTAGAGAATTCCACAGGTTCACAATTCTCTGGGTGAAAAAGCTTCTCCTCATCTCAGTCCTATATGGCTTATCCCTTATCCTTAGACTGTATCTAATTCTGAGCTGTACCTGCCCTGGGAGCGTTTGATGGGACAGTGTAGAGGGAGCTTTACTCTGTATCTAACCCCCTGTACCTGCCTTGGGAGCGTTTGATGGGACAGTGTAGAGGGAGCTTTACTCTGTATCTAACCCCGTGCTGTACCTGCCCTGGGAGTGTTTGATGGGACAGTGTAGAGGGAGCTTTACTCTGTATCTAACCCCCTGTACCTGCCCTGGGAGTGTTTGATGGGACAGTGTAGAGGGAGCTTTACTCTGTATCTAACCCCCTGTACCTGCCCTGGGAGCGTTTGATGGGACAGTGTAGAGGGAGCTTTATTCTGTAACTAACTCCAGGATATGAATAGATAAAGTGTTCCCCAACATCGGGAACATTCTTCCTGCATCTAGCCTGTCCAATCCCGTCAGAATTTTAAACGTTTCTATGAGGTCCCCTCTCGTTCTTCTGAACTCCAGTGAATACAAGCCCAGTCGATCCAGTCTTTCTTCATATGTCAGTCCTGCCATCCTGGGAATCAGTCTGGTGAACCTTCGCTGCACTCCCTCAATAGCAAGAATGTCCTTCCTCAGATTAGGAGACCAAAACTGTACACGATACTCAAGGTGTGGTCTCACCAAGGCCCTGTACAACTGTAGCAACACCTCCCTGCCCCTGTACTCAAATCCCCTCGCTATGAAGGCCAACACGCCATTTGCTTTCTTAACTGCCTGCTGTACCTGCATGCCAACCTTCAGTGACTGATGTACCATGACACCCAGGTCTCGTTGCACCTTCCCTTTTCCTAATCTGTCGCCATTCAGATAATAATCTGTCTCTCTGTTTTTGCCACCAAAGTGGATAACCTCACATTTATCCACATTATACTGCATCTGCCATGCATTTGCACACTCACCTAACCTGTCCAAGTCACCCTGCAGCCTCTTAGCATCCCCCTCACAGCTCACACCGCCACCCAGCTTAATGTCATCTGCAAACTTGGAGATATTGCATTCAATTCCTTCATCTAAATCATTAATGTATATTGTAAATAGCTGGGGTCCCAGCACTGAGCCCTGCGGCACCCCACTAGTCACTGCCTGCCATTCTGAAAAGGTCCCGTTTATTCCCACCTTTTGCTTCCTGTCTGCCAACCAGTTCTCTATCCACGTCAATATATTACCACAATACCATGTGCTTTAATTTTGCACATTAATCTCTTGTGTGGGACCTTGTCAAAAGTCTTTTGAAAGTCCAAATACACCACATCCACTGGTTCTCCCTTGTCTACTCTACTAGTTACATCCTCAAAAAATTCTAGAAGATTTGTCAAGCATGATTTCCCTTTCATAAATCCATGCTGACTTGGCCCGATCCTGTCACTGCTTTCCAAATGCGCTGCTATTTCATCCTTAATAATTGATTCCAACATTTTTCCCACTACCGATGTCAGGCTAACCGGTCTATAATTCCATGTTTTCTCTCTTCCCTCCTTTTTTAAAAGGTGGGGTTACATTAGCTACCGTCCAATCCATAGGAGCTGATCCAGAGTCCATGGAATGTTGGAAAATGATCACCAATGCATCTACTATTTCTAGGGACACTTCCTTAAGTACTCTGGGATGCAGACTATCAGGCCCTGGGGATTTATCGGCCTTCAATCCCATCAATTTCCCTAACACCATTTCCTGACTAATAAGGATTTCCCTCAGTTCCTCCTCCTCGCTGGACCCTCGGTCCCCTGGTATTTTCGGGAGGTTATCTGTGTCTTCCTTCGTGAAGACAGAACCAAAGTATTTGTTCAACTGGTCTGCCATTTCCTTGTTCCCCACTATGAATTGCCCTGATTCTGACTGCAAGGGACCTACGTTTGTCTTCACTAATCTTTTTCTCTTTGCATATCTGTAGAAGCTTTTGTAGTCAGTTTTTATGTTCCCTGCAAACTTACTCTCGGACTCTATTTTCCTCCTCCTAATTAAACCCTTTGTCCTCCTCTGCTGGATTCCAAATTTCTCCCAGTCTTCAGGTTTGCTGCTTTTTCTGGCCAATTTATATGCCTCTTCCTTGGATCTAACACTATCCTTAATTTCCCTTGTTAGCCACAGTTGGGCCACCTTCCCTGTTTTATTTTTATGCCACTGGTTCGGCCCCAGCTGGAGTATTGTGTCCAATCCTGCACACCGTACTTTAGGAAGGATGTCAAGGCCTTGGAGAGGGTGCGGAGGAGATTGACCAGAATGGTCCCAGGGATGAGGGACGTCAGTGAGGTGGAGAAGCTGAGCTTGTTCTCCTTGGAGAGGAGAAGGTCAAGGGGAGATTTGATACAGGTGTTTTAAAATCACACAGGGTTTTGGTTAGGGCAACGAGGAGAAATGGGCCCAAGGGGATTCTCCCTGCGGTGTACAATTCTTCGATTCCTATGACAAGGTCCCACACAAGAGATTGGTGTGCAAAATTAAAGCACATGGTATTGGGGGTAATGTACTGACGTGGATAGAGAACTGGTTGGCAGACAGGAAGCAGAGAGTCGGGATAAACGGGTCCTTTTCAGAATGGCAGGCAGTGACTAGTGGAGTGCCGCAGGGCTCAGTGCTGGGAACCCAGCTATTTACAATATACATCAATGATTTAGACGAAGGAATTTAATGTAATATCTCCAAGTTTGCAGATGACACTAAGCTGGGTGGCGGTGTGAGCTGTGAGGAGGCTGCAGGGTGGCTTGGACAGGTTAGGTGAGTGGGCAAATGCATGGCAGCTGCAGTATAATGTGGATAAGTGTGAGGTTATCCACTTTGATGGCAAAAACAGGAAGGCAGATTATTATCTGAATGGTGACAGATTAGGAAAAGGGGAGGTGCAACGAGACCTGGGTGTCACTGTGCATCAGTCATTGAAGGTTGGCATGTAGGTACAGCAGGCGGTGAAGAAGGCAAATGATATGTTGGCCTTCATAGCGAGGGGATTTGAGTATAGGAGCAGGGAGGTCTTACTGCAGTTGTACAGGGCCTTGGTGAGACCACACCTGGAATATTGTGTTCAGTTTTGGTCTCCTAATCTGAGGAAGGACATTCTTGCTATTGAGGGAGTGCAGCGAAGGTTCACCAGACTGATTCCCGGGATGGCAGGACTGACTTATGAAGAAAGACTGGATCGACTAGGCTTATACTCACTGGAGTTTAGAAGGATGAGAGGGGATCTCATAGAAACATATAAAATTCTAATGGGACTGGACAGGTTAGATGCAGGAAGAATGTTCCCGATGTTGGGGAAGTCCAGAACCAGGGGACACAGTCTAAGGATAAGGGATAAGCCATTGAGGACCGAGATGAGGAGGAACTTCTTCACTCAGAGAGTTGTGAACCTGCGGAATTCCCTGCCGCAGAGAGTTGTTGAGGCCAGTTCGTTGGATATATTCAAAAGGGAGTTAGACGTGGCCCTTACGGCTAAAAGGATCAAGGGGTATGGAGAGAAAGCAGGAAAGGGGTACTGAGGGAATGATCAGCCATGATATTGAATGGTGGTGCAGGCTTGAAGGGCCGAATGGCCTACTCCTGCACCTATTTTCTATGTTTCTATGATCACTCTGACCCTTTCTAATTACAGCTCGTTACCTACAGATGGAAGATAATGGGGGTTTAGAAGTTCTCCGCGCTAAGCGCAAAGCAGGCAAGTGGAACTGACAGCCGTTTGCCTGTGGACCAGGCCGGTGGCTCCAACAACTGGTCGCTACTCAAGGGTGGGGGGGGGGGGTGTTCAGTCCTGGGCCCCGCCCCTCAGGGAGGATCTATCGGCTTCGGAGGGGGAGCAGACTCCCCAGACTGATACCCGGGGCTGAAAGGGTTAAATGACGAGGGCAGGTCCCACAGACTGGGCCTGTGTTCCCTCGACTGTAGAAGGTTAAAGGGCAATCCCATCGAGGGGTTTAAGATGTTTAATGGGCGACTTTAATCTGCATATTGATCGGGCTAACCAAACTGGTAGCAATGCGGTGGAGGAGGATTTCCTGGAGTGTATTAGGGATGGTTTTCGAGACCAATATGTCGAGGAACCAACTAGAGAGCTGGCCATCCTAGACTGGGTGATATGTAATGAGAAGGGACTAATTAGCAATCTTGTTGTGCGAGGCCCCTTGGGGAAGAGTGACCATAATATGGTAGAATTCTTCATTAAGGTGGAGAGTGACACAGTTAATTCAGAGACTAGGGTCCTGAACTTAAAGAAAGGTAACTTCGATGGTATGAGGCGTGAATTGGCTAGAATAGACTGGCGAGTGATACTTAAAGGGTTGACTGTGGAAAGGCAATGGCAATTATTTAAAGATCACATGGATGAACTTCAACAATTATACATCCCTGTCTGGCATAAAAATAAAACGGGGAAGGTGGCTCAACCGTGGCTAACAAGGGAAATTAAGGATAGTGTTAGATCCAAGAAAGAGGCATATAAATTGGCCAGAAAAAGCAGCAAACCTGAGGACTGGGTGAAATTTGGAATCCAGCAGAGGAGGACAAAGGGTTTAATTAGGAGGGGGAAAATAGAGTATGAGAGGAAGCTTGCAGAGAACATAAAAACTGACTGCAAAAGCTTCTATAAATATGCAAAGAGAAAAAGATTAGTGAAGACAAATGTAGGTCCCTTGCAGTCAGAATCAGGTGAATTTATAATGGGGAACAAGGAAATGGCAGACCAATTGAACAAATACTTTGGCCCTGCCTTCACTAAGGAAGACACAAATAACCTTCCGAAAATGCCAGGGGACCGAGGGTCCAGCGAGGAGGAGGAACTGAGGGAAATCCTTATTAGGCGGGAAATGGTGTTAGGGAAATTGATGGGATTGAAGGCCGATAAATCCCCAGGGCCTGATAATCTGCATCCCAGAGTACTTGAGGAAATGGCCCTAGAAATAGTGGATGCATTGGTGGTCATTTTCCAACATTGCATGGACTCTGGATCAGTTCCTATGGATTGGACGGTAGCTAATGTAACCCCACCTTTTAAAAAAGGAGGGAGAGACAAAACTGGGAATTATAGACTGGTTAGCCTGACATCGGTAGTGGGGAAAATGCTGGAATCAATTATTAAGGATGAAATAGCAGCGCATTTGGAAAGCAGTGACAGGATCGGGCCAAGTCAGCATGGATTTATGAAAGGGAAATCATGCTTGACAAATCTTCTAGAATTTTTTGAGGATGTAACTGGTAGAGTGGACAAGGGAGAACCAGTGGATGTGGTGTATTTGGACTTTCAAAAGACTTTTGACAAGTTCCCACACGAGAGCTTAGTGTGCAAAATTAAAGCACATGGTATTGGGGGTAATGTATTGATGTGGGTAGAGAACTGGTTGGCAGACAGGAAGCAAAGAATAGGAATAAACGGGTCCTTTTCAGAATGGCAGGTAGTGACTAGTGGAGTGCCGCAGGGCTCAGTGCTGGGACCCCAGCTCTTTACAATATATATTAACAATTTAGACGAAAGAATTGAATGTAATATCTCCAAGTTTGCAGATGACACTAAGCTGGGTGGCGGTGTGAGTTGTGAGGATGATGCTAAGAGGCTGCAGGGTGACTTGGACAGGTTAGGTGAGTGGGCAAATACATGGCAGATGCAGAATAATGTAGATAAATGTGAGGTTATCCACTTTGGTGGCAAAAACAGGAAGACAGAATATTATCTGAATGGTGACAGATTCGGAAAAAGGGAGGTACAACGAGACCTGGGTGTCATGGTACATCAGTTATTGAAGGTTGGCATGCAGGTACAGCAGGTAGTGAAGAAGGCAAATGGCATGTTGGCCTTCATAGCGAGGGGATTTGAATTTAGGAGCAGGGAGGTGTTGCTACAGTTGTACAGGGCCTTGGTGAGGCCACACCTGGAGTATTGTGTTCAGTTTTGGTCTCCTAATCCAAGGAAGGACATTCTTGCTATTGAGGGAGTGCAGCAAAGGTTCACCAGACTGATTCCCGGGATGGCGGGACTGACATATGATGAAAGACTCAATCGACTAGGCTTATATTCACTGGAATTTAGAAGAATGAGAGGGGATCTCATAGAAACATATAAAATTCTGATGGGATTGGACAGGTTAGATGCAGGAAGAATGTTCCCAAGTCCAGAACCACGGGTCACAGTCTAAGGATAAGGGGTAAGCCATCTAGGACCGAGATGAGGAGAAACTTCTTCACCCAGAGAGTGCTGAACCTGTGGAATTCTCTACCACAGAAAGTTGTTGAGGCCAATTCAATAAATATATTCAAAAGGGAGTTAGATATGGTCCTTACGGCGAAAGGGATCAAGGGGTATGGAGAGAAAGCAGGAAAGGAGTACTGAAGTGAGTGATCAGCCCTGATCATATTGAATGGCGGTGCAGGCTCGAAGGGCCGAATGGCCTACTCCTGCACCTATTGTCTATGTTTCTATATTAAAGGAGTTGACGGGGATAGAGAGAGAGAAACTATTCCCTCTGGTGGGGGGAGTCCAGAACAAGGGGGGCGTCACCTTAAAATTAGAGCCAGGCCGTTCAGGGTGATGTCAGGAAGCACTTCACACAAAGGGCCCTGGGAATCTGGAACTCTCCCCCAAAAAGCTGCTGAGGCCGGGAGTCAATTGGAAATTTCAAAACTGAGGTTGATGGATTATTGTTGGGTATTAAGGGTTACTGTCAGGAAGCACTTCACACAAAGGGCCCTGGAATCTGGAACTCTCCCCAAAAAGCTGCTAGAGGCCGGGAGTCAATTGGAAATTTCAAAACTGAGGTTGATGGATTATTGTTGGGTATTAAGGGTTACAGAACCGAGGTGGGTAGATGGCGTTAAGGTACAGATCAGCCCTGAGCTCATTGAATGTCGGAACAGACTCGAGGGCTGAATGGGCCTCCTCCTGTTCCTGTGTAACAGGCTCGAGGGGCTGAATGGGCCGCCTCCTGTTCCTGTGTAACAGGCTCGAGGGGCTGAATGGGCCTCCTCCTGCTCCTGTGTAACAGGCTCGAGGGGCTGAATGGGCCTCCTCCTGCTCCTGTGTAACAGGCTCGAGGGGCTGAATGGGCCTCCTCCTGCTCCTGTGTAACAGGCTCGAGGGGCTGAATGGGCCTCCTCCTGTTCCTGTGTAACAGGCTCGAGGGGCTGAATGGGCCTCCTTCTGTTCCTGTGTAACAGGCTCGAGGGGCTGAATGGGCCGCCTCCTGTTCCTATGTAACTGGCTCGAGGGGCTGAATGGGCCTCCTCCTGTTCCTGTGTAACAGGCTCGAGGGGCTGAATGGGCCTCCTCCTGCTCCTGTGTAACAGGCTCGAGGGGCTGAATGGGCCGCCTCCTGTTCCTGTGTAACTGGCTCGAGGGGCTGAATGGGCCTCCTCCTGTTCCTGTGTAACTGGCTCGAGGGGCTGAATGGGCCTCCTCCTGTTCCTGTTCCGATGTTCCTATGGCGATCTGGGAGACAAGGGAGCTTCACTGGTGATCTGTCCTGTTTAATCTCTGCTGTGTGCAAACGTAGAGAGGTTTCGGACAGTGCAAGTTCTGCTGGTGTAATCCGTCCCAATACAGCATCACACCGAGACATTCCTTCCCTCCCACCCCCATATCCGCCCCCACCCCATCCCCAGCCGTTCCATCATCGTCGCTGGGTCACAATCCTGGAACTCCCTCCCCAACAGCACTGTGGGAGCACCTTCACCACACGGACTGCAGCAGTTCAAGAAGGCGGCTCACCACCACCTTCTCGAGGGGCGATTAGGGACGGGCAATAAATGCCGGCCTTGGCCAGCGACGCCCACATCCCGTGAATGAATTTCGTTTAACCTTCCTAGCTGGAGCAGGGGACAACAACAGTGCTCTTCCTGTTTCCCGTGACCCAGCCTCCTCACCGCCCGCCGGTATATCGAGTGAGGGCAGGATACGTCCACCCGCTTTGGCTCGTGTCTGGAACGGCTGCTTTGTGTAAGGTGGGAGAGCAGGTACCCAGCTCGAGATTTCTAATGATCGGGGGGTAAGAGTACAGAGGGGCATTTTGCATTTTCGGTTTTGAAGTTAAATGCTTTTGTTTAATATAAAAGTTTAATCCTGTTGTCCCTGTTTAAACAGAGCATACTGTTTTGTTCCGGCCCATCAAAGAATACATCACCACCAGTAGGTATCTAAGCGGAAAAATCTTTTGCGGGAAAACATCACCAGGCGTTCGCAAGAGAAACTCGAAATGGGGCTGGGGTGGGGGTGGGCGCGAGGAAGGGTTCACCACAACTCCCCCCCCCCCCCCCCCCCCCCACTGCTGCCCGGAGACCCCCAGCCACAAAGTGCGCCCGTGTGGCTCTTTGGTGAACTCCAGCTCGGCTGTGATGCACCCTACAGTCAAATAGTCGAGCAGCAGGCGACAAAGGGTCGATGGGATTAGACGTTGGGCAACGCTCAGAGCACGGGAATGGGGGCGCGATGGGCAGGCCTGCTCGCACGCCAAAGCTCGTGCACAATGCCCGTTTGAGGGCAACGACCGCAGGGCAGCTGTCGGAGAGCCTCGGGTCTATCGACAGCCGGCAAACCCTCGGTGAACGCTGTTTCCTTCAGGAGCCGACCCAACACAGCGATGAACCGAGGGGGAGGGGCTCCACTGCCCGGGGCGAGACCTTCGACCAAGTTCCTTCACTAGGAAGCGAGCTGTTGGGGGTGGTAGGACCTCGAATGTGGGGTACCTTGGACTGAGGTACCCAGAGTTGGGTTCAGCGGGGTGGGGGGGCTGGGTTGAGTGGGGCGAGGTTGAGCTGGGCTGGGTTGAGTGGAGTGGAGTTGGGCGGGGTTGTGTGCGGTTGATGTTGGGAGTGGTTGGCTTGGGATGAGTTGGGTTGTGGCTGGGAGGGATTGGATTGGTTTGGTAGGGTTGGGAGGAGTTGGACTGAGGTTAGAAGGGGTTGGACTGGAAGTGTTTGGGAGGGGCTGGATCAATGTTGGAAGGGGTTTCAGGTTGGGAGGGGTTAGATTGGATTGGGAGGGTGGGATTGAGGTTGGGAGGGGTAGGGAGGGGTTGGATTGAGGTTGGGAGGGTGAGGTTGGGAGAGGTAGGGAGGGGTTGAGGTTGGGAGAGGTAGGGAGGGGTTGAGGTTGGGAGAGGTTGGGAGGGGTTGGATTGAGGTTGGGAGGGGTTGGGGTGAGGGTGGGAGGGGTTGGATTGAGGTTGGGAGGGGTTGGGAGGGTGAGGTTGGAAGAGGTAGGGAGGGGTTGAGGTTGGGAGAGGTAGGGAGGGGTTGGATTGAGGTTGGGAGGGGTTGGGGTTGAGGGTGGGAGGGGTTGGATTGAGGTTGGGAGGGTGGGATTGAGGTTGGGTGGGGTAGGGAGGTGTTGGATTGAGGGTGGGAGTGGTTGAGGTTGAGGGTGGGAGGGGTTGGGTTATCTGGTCTGCCTGTAAATGATGCTCTCGGAATGCTCACTCTCTTCCCCTCAGTGCTCAGCAGAGCTTAGGCTGATTGCCGAAGGTGGGGGGTATCACTGTCAGAGCCCACGGGGGGTATCACTGTCAGAGCCCACGGGGGGTATCACTGTCAGAGCCCACGGGGGGTATCACTGTCAGAGAGCCCACGGGGGTATCATTGTCAGAGCCCACGGGGGGTATCACTGTCAGAGCCCACGGGGGGATCACTGTCGGAGCCCACGGGGGGTATCTCTGTCAGAGCCCACGGGGGGTATCTCTGTCAGAGCCCACGGGGGGTATCACTGTCGGAGCCCACGGGGGGTATCACTGTCAGAGAGCCCACGGGGGGTATCACTGTCAGAGCCCACGGGGGGTATCACTGTCAGAGCCCACAGGGGGTATCACTGTCAGAGCCCACGGGGGGTATCACTGTCGGAGAGCCCACGGGGGGTATCTCTGTCGGAGAGCCCACGGGGGGTATCTCTGTCAGAGCCCACGGGGGGTATCTCTGTCAGAGCCCACGGGGGGTATCACTGTCGGAGAGCCCACGGGGGGTATCTCTGTCAGAGAGCCCACGGGGGGATCACTGTCAGAGCCCACGGGGGGATCACTGTCAGAGAGCCCACGGGGGGTATCACTGTCAGAGCCCACGGGGGGATCACTGTCAGAGAGCCCACGGGGGGTATCTCTGTCAGAGCCCACGGGGGGTATCACTGTCAGAGAGCCCACGGGGGGTATCACTGTCGGAGCCCACGGGGGTATCACTGTCAGAGCCCACGGGGGTATCTCTGTCAGAGCCCACGGGGGGGTATCACTGTCAGAGAGCCCACGGGGGGTATCACTGTCGGAGCCCACGGGGGTATCACTGTCAGAGCCCACGGGGGGTATCACTGTCAGAGCCCACGGGGGTATCACTGTCAGAGAGCCCACGGGGGGTATCTCTGTCAGAGCCCACGGGGGGTATCACTGTCAGAGAGCCCACGGGGGGTATCACTGTCGGAGCCCACGGGGGTATCACTGTCAGAGCCCACGGGGGGTATCACTGTCAGAGAGCCCACGGGGGGTATCACTGTCAGAGCCCACGGGGGTATCTCTGTCAGAGAGCCCACGGGGGGTATCACTGTCAGAGCCCACGGGGGGATCACTGTCAGAGAGCCCACGGGGGTATCACTGTCAGAGCCCACGGGGGGTATCACTGTCAGAGCCCACGGGGGTATCACTGTCAGAGCCCACGGGGGGTATCACTGTCAGAGCCCACGGGGGGTATTACTGTCGGAGCCCACGGGGGTATCACTGTCAGAGCCCACGGGGGGTATTACTGTCAGAGCCCACGGGGGTATCACTGTCAGAGCCCACGGGGGGTATCACTGTCAGAGAGCCCACGGGGGGTATCACTGTCAGAGAGCCCACGGGGGGTATCACTGTCAGAGCCCACGGGGGGTATCACTGTCGGAGAGCCCACGGGGGGTATCACTGTCAGAGCCCACGGGGGGTATCACTGTCAGAGCCCACGGGGGGTATCTCTGTCAGAGAGCCCACGGGGGTATCACTGTCAGAGCCCACGGGGGGTATCACTGTCGGAGAGCCCACGGGGGGTATCACTGTCAGAGCCCACGGGGGGTATCACTGTCAGAGCCCACGGGGGGTATTACTGTCAGAGCCCACGGGGGGTATTACTGTCAGAGCCCACGGGGGGTATCACTGTCAGAGAGCCCACGGGGGTATCACTGTCAGAGCCCACGGGGGGTATTACTGTCAGAGCCCACGGGGGTATCACTGTCAGAGCCCACGGGGGGTATTACTGTCAGAGCCCACGGGGGGTATTACTGTCAGAGAGCCCACGGGGGTATCACTGTCAGAGCCCACGGGGGGTATCACTGTCAGAGCCCACGGGGGGTATCACTGTCAGAGAGCCCACGGGGGGTATTACTGTCAGAGCCCACGGGGGGTATCACTGTCAGAGCCCACGGGGGGTATCACTGTCAGAGAGCCCACGGGGGGTATCACTGTCAGAGCCCACGGGGGGTATCACTGTCAGAGCCCACAGGGGGTATCACTGTCAGAGCCCACGGGGGGTATCACTGTCAGAGCCCACGGGGGGTATCTCTGTCAGAGCCCACGGGGGGTATCACTGTCAGAGAGCCCACGGGGGGTATCTCTGTCAGAGCCCACGGGGGGTATCTCTGTCAGAGCCCACGGGGGGTATCACTGTCGGAGAGCCCACGGGGGGTATCACTGTCAGAGCCCACGGGGGGTATCACTGTCAGAGCCCACGGGGGTATCACTGTCGGAGCCCACGGGGGTATCACTGTCAGAGCCCACGGGGGTATCTCTGTCAGAGAGCCCACGGGGGGATCACTGTCAGAGAGCCCACGGGGGGTATCACTGTCGGAGCCCACGGGGGTATCACTGTCAGAGCCCACGGGGGGTATCTCTGTCGGAGCCCACGGGGGGTATTACTGTCAGAGCCCACGGGGGTATCACTGTCGGAGAGCCCACGGGGGGTATCACTGTCGGAGCCCACGGGGGTATCACTGTCAGAGCCCACGGGGGGTATCACTGTCAGAGCCCACGGGGGGTATCACTGTCGGAGAGCCCACGGGGGTATCTCTGTCAGAGCCCACGGGGGGTATCACTGTCAGAGCCCACGGGGGGTATTACTGTCAGAGCCCACGGGGGGTATTACTGTCAGAGCCCACGGGGGGTATTACTGTCAGAGCCCACGGGGGGTATTACTGTCAGAGCCCACGGGGGGTATTACTGTCAGAGCCCACGGGGGTATCACTGTCAGAGCCCACGGGGGTATCACTGTCAGAGCCCACGGGGGTATCACTGTCAGAGCCCACGGGGGTATCACTGTCAGAGCCCACGGGGGGTATCACTGTCAGAGCCCACGGGGGGTATCACTGTCAGAGAGCCCACGGGGGGTATTACTGTCAGAGAGCCCACGGGGGTATCACTGTCAGAGCCCACGGGGGGTATTACTGTCAGAGCCCACGGGGGGTATCACTGTCAGAGAGCCCACGGGGGTATCACTGTCAGAGCCCACGGGGGGTATCACTGTCAGAGAGCCCACGGGGGGTATCACTGTCAGAGCCCACGGGGGGTATCACTGTCAGAGCCCACGGGGGGTATTACTGTCAGAGCCCACGGGGGGTATCACTGTCAGAGCCCACGGGGGGTATTACTGTCAGAGCCCACGGGGGGTATCACTGTCAGAGCCCACGGGGGTATCACTGTCAGAGCCCACGGGGGGTATTACTGTCAGAGCCCACGGGGGTATCACTGTCAGAGCCCACGGGGGTATCACTGTCAGAGAGCCCACGGGGGGTATCACTGTCAGAGAGCCCACGGGGGGATCACTGTCAGAGAGCCCACGGGGGGTATCACTGTCAGAGCCCACGGGGGGTATCACTGTCAGAGCCCACGGGGGGTATTACTGTCAGAGCCCACGGGGGTATCACTGTCAGAGCCCACGGGGGTATTACTGTCAGAGCCCACGGGGGGTATTACTGTCAGAGCCCACGGGGGGTATCACTGTCAGAGCCCACGGGGGGTATCACTGTCAGAGCCCACGGGGGGTATTACTGTCAGAGCCCACGGGGGGTATCACTGTCAGAGCCCACGGGGGGTATCACTGTCAGAGCCCACGGGGGTATCACTGTCAGAGCCCACGGGGGGTATCACTGTCAGAGCCCACGGGGGTATCACTGTCAGAGCCCACGGGGGGTATCTCTGTCAGAGCCCACGGGGGTATCACTGTCAGAGCCCACGGGGGGTATTACTGTCAGAGCCCACGGGGGGTATCACTGTCGGAGAGCTGGTGTGATGGGCCCAAGGGGGCCTTACTGCGTTGTACAATTCTTTGATTGTGATGATCACTCCGGCCCTTTCTAATTGCAGCTCGTTTCCCGCTGATAGAACCCGAGGAAGTTATTGAAGTTATCCGAGATAAGCGTGAAGCAGGTAAGGCAAGCCTACAGCCGTTTGCCCTGAACCTGGTTCCACTCCGAGCTCTCGAGAATTACCTGCACGGTTACCTGTGCTGTCCCCAAGGATCTCCCCTTGGCCCCCCCGTCTGTTTCTCGCTGCCCCTCTGTGACGTCTCTCAGAAACATAGCGGGGCGACAATTCAGGCGCCAGAAAGCTGGCAGTCCCGTCCTTTTTTTAAAAAAAAATGCTTTTCCCGCCGGGTGTGTGTGGCGGGACTTGGTACGTTGTTTATCGTCGGACCGGAAGTCGGTAATACGGGGGTCGGACGTGCGGTGGGACATTGGGCTGAGGCTGGGGCGGGATCGAGACGCCGCTCCTCTCGCTCAGCGGCGGAGCGCTGGTGATGTCACAGCGCGTGTGCATCACCTCGCTCGCTCCCCTCTGTTAAAGGGGAGAGAATCGGCAATATTCCCGCATCGGCCGGGCACCCAGGAGGGGGTGCGTGTCAGGCTGTCTGTTGGCAGCCTGGCCGAACTCGGGAGAGCAATCGTCCGGCTGACTTGGCAGTCGTCCGGCAAAACAAATCAGATGGTGGCCGCGACATTTGGCGCTCGCCTTTAATGGCCTCCGCACGGCCAGGGGCGTTGGAAATCAGACAAGGTGCACCGGGAGAG